>NW_026075363.1:0-1390 GCF_014885135.2 Alexandromys fortis
GTAACAGGTGACCACAGTACAGAAAAAAGCTGAAATTTTAGGAGCATCCAAGATTTTATGCACGTGCAGAAAGAAAGAAAGTAAATGCCCTCTACTGAGAACTTGTTTAGATGAAATTATACTCTGTCAGAGAGATACAGGAAAGTCCATAAAGAGAAAAATACACTCAAAGTTATTAATAATGCCATGGAGTTTGGAGAGAAATTGTTAATGGCTTGGTGTGTTTGGTAGAGTGACGCAACATTTTGAAAAGAGAAGATCATCAGTGCTTCAAATTGGAGACTGGCAACATATGTTAATATTATCTCTGTTTTTTAAATTGCTCAGCCCCTTAAATGATTGACATTTTAAATGCAGTCTCTGTGTGAACTTCCACTGGCCTCTTTTCAAATATTGACAACATAACTTAAATTCTTATGGAGATTTAAAGGATTCAGAATGGTAAAGCAGTCTGTCAGAAACATGTAGCAAAGTTCAGGGACTCACAATTCTGGATTTTAAATACTGATAAAATAATTCAATAACGAAGACTTCGGACACTGAACCACTAACAAAATATATAAACCAATACAATAGCAGCACAACTGACTCCCATCACACCAGAGTATTTATCAATAGTTCCTTTTTTAAACAAGTATGCAAAAAAATTGTGGAGAAACTCTTTCTGAAATTACACAATGCCAACAGTTAATCCTGACAGCACACCCATCTCTAACCGCACTGATATTAATTCATTAACTCATGAGAAATTATACTCAAAGCTTTACTCTTTCATTCACCTACTCTTTCCCATGGTACACATCATTCATCCTTTAGAAGTCATATGTGGTGTCGATCAGTGCAAATCTGTACAGATCTCTTTTAGTCTGTATGATATGCAAGTGATCAAAACACAGTCATTGATGATATTAATGCTCAAAGTAGATAGAAAAGTTTATGATTTATGACTATATTGAAATTTGTTTCCTTTTATTTGCCTTTTGTGTTGTCTTTCTACTATGCTACACTTTTTAAAATTTTTTTGGTTTTAATTAAAAGAACGGGGTCAATGTGCTCTTATTAACAATTTTAACCATTTTCTCAGGCTTACACACACATAAAAAAATACCAAATTGTTTTTCAAATGATACTGACATGGTTTTAAACATCACTTCGATGAAGTATAAAATACTTTACCAATTTAATAATTGAACAAGTGAATATTAGCACTTTACCTGCCTTCCTTTAATTAGGAAATGATCAATAAAGTCCCGAGGGTTGGTAACATCCAGGGATTCCTCGTGTTCTTTTATTTTTGCCGAAAGGTAACTCAGAATAGAAGTCAAGTTTTTAAAATATGTATTATGGGTTCCTGGACAATAATCAATCAGAACAGGGAACATATTGCAAA
>NW_026075364.1:0-1378 GCF_014885135.2 Alexandromys fortis
AAAAAAAATAGTCCCCACATAGGCTGAGGAAATGCCTCAATTGGTGCTTTCTGTAAAAATATGAATGAGGACCCGAGTTTGATCCCCAGAACTCAGGCAAAGTGGGGAGATGGCACAAACCCTTGTAATCATGGTGCTGGAGAGGCGGGGGCAGCCAGGTCTCTCAGGATCACCGGCCAGTGAGACTGCCTCACAAAGCAAGCTGGACAGAGCCTAAGAACAACATCCTGGGTTGACCTGGGCCTCCTGCACAATATCTTCACACACACACATTTGCGCCCATACACGCACATACACAGAAACACAGATAGCTCCCACAACATCACCTGTTCCTCAATAGGTGAACATGACCATAGAGAAGAAGAGAATGCCTCCTGTGGATAAGTGGTAGGTCTCCAACCAGCCCAGTCTTGTGGATCTGAGCTGGGACATACCCAGAATCTCTCTATCTCAGAGTCCCGTTGAGGAGAGGCCCAAGGGATGCCTTTGCTACAAAGACCCACTTGGCTAATTCCTTCCAGTAAAATCCTTTATAGACCTAGAGTTGAGCCAAAAGGAACCAGAAAAGAAATAGCTGGTAGTGGCCAACTGTTTATAATCCAGATTAGTAGAAGTGAGGGACACCGTGCGGGGACATAGTTCAGCTCTCTAATCTGACACAGAGAATGAAGCCCTGCAGAGCAGGTGGCTCATCCCAGGCCAGAGAGAGACAGCGGGATAAGCCTCTGTGAGAGACCTCATTTCTGCCACATCCAAGACTCCACAGACGACCAGATACTGGCACACATCTTCCAGGGTTAAGATACATCCTTAGTCCCATAGAGAAACTGCCTCCTCACTTGACGCCTCTCTTCGGGCACCAAAGGGAGCCTGTTCCTTTCTAATCTGATTTCACATACACAGGGAAACAGTTATGAAACCAAAAGCAAAAGCACCAACCTGGGACAAACATAGTGAGGTATTCAAACCACTGCCTGATGGTGGAGTCACCAAATAAATACACCATTTTTCTCTGCAAGCATTCTGTGATGTTATCAGGGTCGTTAAAACGGCGCATCTTAAACCTCCTGGGCCTCCACTGGTCTTTGTAGAAATATCCAGAAGGAAAAGTTACTGAACCTTGAGATACTTCTAGGTCATCAGTTTCTGCAAAGTAAAAGGGGAAATTTATTATAAGATTCTGAATTTCATCTTCAAAAACAGATACAAAAAAAAGAAAAAAAGTTTTCAGAAGAAGGAAAAAAACCTAGACCCACACATTTGCTGTCCTACAAGCTTACAAGCAGTACTTCCTGTTGTCTTAGCTTGAAGAAATCCCAGGCTTTCCCCATGTTCTAAAATAGGAAGATGAGAAGTGGTTATGGGGTACTGGAGGACA
>NW_026075366.1:0-1394 GCF_014885135.2 Alexandromys fortis
CTGAGTTCAATTCCAACAACCACATGGTGGCTCACAACCATCTGTAATGGGGTCTGGTGCCCTCTTCTGGCCTGCAGGCATACACACAGACAGAATATTGTATACATAATAAATAAATATTTAAAAAAAGAAGAAGTTTAGAAGAGAGAAGAGGGTGAAAGAACAATTATCGTCTCGAGTAGGGAGCACTGTTCCGAAAGAATGGGCAGAAGTTTTGAGGAGTGAGTTTCTCTAAGCAGAGTCCATAGTCAGAGCCCCCGTCCACACCCCTCACTGCACCCTGCTGTGAAAAGCAAACATTTATTATCTCCTTCTGCATGACAGCTTATGACTGTTGAAACATAAACTATCTTATTATCTTATTCTTTGGGACATTCATACATGCATTTACATTATTCAACAATATTCGTTAAATGCCTGCCTCATGTCAGATGCTCCACAGGGTGAGCAAAGGTGCCCAGAGTTCTCTTGGAAATTACAGTTGGAATTCTCTGGGGGGGTTTCACTGGGGTCTGAAGAACCATCATCAGCCCACGAGTTTCCAGGAAATCTAACTAAGCAATGAATGATAATGGTGTTCAGATCTGCCCCACGGAAGTGAAGGAGGAAGGACTGTAGGAGCCAGAGGGGTCTAGGACACCACAAGAACTTGGCCTACAGAATCAACTAACCAGGGCTCTGTATGGGTCTGAGCTAGGTCCTCTGCATATACCTTATGGTTGTGTAGCTTGGTGTTCTTGTGGGACTCCAACCATGGAGTTGGGGTATCTCTGACTCTTGTGTCTGTTCTTGGGACCCTTTTCCTCCTACTAGGTTGTCATGTCCAGCCTTGATATGAGAGTTTGTACCCAACTTATTGTGCCCAGTCTTACTATACCTTGTTAGGCCATGTTCAATGGATAGCCCTAGGACCTGTTTTTTTTTTTTTTTTTTTTAAAAAAAAGGTAAACAAAGAATGAGTATGTTGATCTGAGGGAGAAGGGAGGTGGTGGAAGGGACCGGGAGGAGTGGAGTGAGGGGAAACTTCGGTCAAGAGAAGAATAAATGTTAAAAGAAAAAGTGTTCAGATCTGAAGGAGTATTTGCCATAAATTCACCCTAATCCAAGAGGCACAGGAAGGCTCACCTCAAAGAAAGATGGAACCAAAACACACAAGTCCCCTTGTATTTATGTCCGAAGGAAGAGGAAGTTGGTCCTATCACGTGCAGCTGGAGTAGTTCAGGCACAGAACACACAAATGGTTTCCCTGTTATATAAGAAAATCCATGTCTTAGAAACTCACTATGGCGTTCACGCTGTCCACAATGGCTCCAACAACTCACAGTGGTGTTCACACTGTCCACAGAGGCTCCAACAATTCCCAGTGGAGTCACACTGTCCACAGAGGCTCCAAC
>NW_026075367.1:0-1444 GCF_014885135.2 Alexandromys fortis
AAAAAAAAAAAAAAAAAAAAAAAAAAAAAAAAAAATACCTTCTTCTCAGAACCACAGGGAACCATCTCTAAAACCAACCACATACTCAGTAACAAAGTAAACCTCAACAGATACAAAAATATTAGAATAACACCTTGTGTCTTATTAGATCACCATGGCTTAAAGCTAGAATTCAGCAACAACACTAATTGCAAAAAGTCCACAAACTCATGGAAACTGAACAATGTGAAACGGAATCATCCCTGGGTCAAGGATGAAATAAAGAAATTAACAACTTCCTAAAATTCAATGAAAATGTATCCACAACATACCCATATTTTTGGACACTTTGAAAGAAGTGCTAAGAGGAAAGTTCATAGCACCAAGTGCCTACATAAAGAACCTGGAAAAATCTCACACTAGTGGCTTAATAGCACACCTGAAAGCTCTAGAACAAAAAGAAGCAAGAGGAGTATGTGACAGGAAATAATCAAATTGAAGGTTGAAATCAATAAAATAGAAACAAAGAAAACAATACAAAAAACAATGAAATGAGCTAATTCTTTGAGAAAATCAACAATATAGACAAATTCTTATCCAAACTAATCAAAAGGCAGAGAGAGAACATCCAAATTAACAAAATTAGAAATGAAAAAGGTAGACATAACAACAGACACGGAGGAAATCTAGATAATCATCAGGTCATACTTCAAAAAGGGATGGGGAGACAGGAAATGAGAAAGGTAGAGGAAAAGAGGGGGAACGGAAAAGGATGGAGAAATATTTGGCTTTTATTAGTGATGTATTGCAGAAATAGTAACCCAGTCCTACAATGCTGGCATTAATCCATTCCCTTATGACCTAATTATCTTTTAATGGTACCACCTCTGAAATACTGTTATATTAGAGATTAGATTTCTAGCACATGAACTTTGGAGAACAAGTTTAAACAATAGCACTTGCATTACCCAGGCATAATTGGTAACAGAAAAGGTCCATTTATAATTAATCTACCGAAACAGCCTATATGTCCATAACCTGATGAATGGATAATAAAAATATAGCACTTATATGCAATGGTACTTCATTCAACTGTAAAGAAAAATTAAATTTGCAGGTAAATAGATGGGGTTGGAAGATATTATACTGAGTAAAGTAACCCAGACCCAGAAAGACAAATATAGCATGTTATCACTCATATGTAGCTCTGAGCATCAAATTTTTAGATTTCTGTGTTTAAGTTGAAGTATCTGTAGAGCCAGGAAACTATAAAGAGACCACTGGTGAAGAACGGGGAGAAGATCTTAAGAAAGAGGTAGTAGAACACAGATGATTTGCAGGGGAAAATGGGGAGGGAGGCTTAAGTGGAGAGAGAGGGTTAAAAGAGGATAGAAAGGGAGGAAGTGGTGATAGTGGTGGCGGAATAACCAATACTAAGAATGTTAGAAAAGCAAAATGGATATAT
>NW_026075368.1:0-1353 GCF_014885135.2 Alexandromys fortis
CCCCTCGCGGTCCTGAGTTCCTTGCTCGTGCTCTCTCTCCTTGTGCTCCTGATTTGGACCTTGAGATTTCAGTCCGGTGCTCCAATGTGGGTCTCTGTCTCTGCATGACATCATTCTTGTAGTAGTGGAGGCTGTTTACTGTGCAACAGTCCAGAAGCTTAAGGAGGAAGAGTGAGCCACAGGGGCGTAGGATAAGATGTATCTCTCAAGGCATGGACTTCCTTCCTCCAGCCAGGCCACACCTAGACTTAAGAAGACATTCCAATAGCACAGTCCGCTGAGGACCAAGCTTTGATTACATGACATGAACATTTGAAAACACACTTTCAGCATACGTGAATCATGGGAATTTGGAAAACATTTGATCAAGTCTAACCCTGCTCGTGGCTGCTAGTGGAGATTGAAGGTTCAGATATATTATCATGTAATCTGTTGAAAATCAAATCGTCAATTATATTAACATTTTGACTCATGTTATCTTTTTAAATCTGACACAAAAATTGTGTGTATTTTGGAGGCTGGAGAGATGGCTCAGCTGTTAAGAGCATTTACTGCTCTTCCAGAGGACCTGATGTCTGTTTCAAGCATTTAGTGGGCAACTTACAACTTCATATAAGTCCAGCTCTGGAGTGTCTGACACCCTCTTCTGGCCTCCATAGAGAGAGCGAGCTTACCTCTTTCTTTTCTATCCTATATAGTTTCGTGCAGATAAAAAAGAACATACTTTTCTCTTGGAACCAATCAAGAATAGATTATACAACTGTGTACTTTTGTGTGTTTGCTAAGAATATTGTCCCATGAACCCAAAGTAATTTCTGTTCCTTGGATTTCTTTGCTGATTTAAATCAAGGTAGCTAATAATTAATGAGGTATGCTTTGTGTTCTTTATGTAGCTCGAGATGCAGCTGTGCAGAAAATTGAGACAATTATTAAGGAGCAGTTTGCTCTTGAAATGAAGAATAAGGAACATGAGATCGACGTCATTGACCAGGTATAATACCGATAAATTGAAAATACTACATCCATGGAGGGAAAAGAATAGGTTTGATGAGATTTCAAAAAATTTCCTGTGCAGGGCATGATGGCACTCCAGAGGCAGAGGCAAATGGAACTCTTGAGTTCTAGGACAACTAGGTCTCCATAAAAGTTCCAGGACAGCCAAGACTACATAGTTGAGACCTTATCTCAAAACAGGCAAAGAATTACCCTGCTAAGGGATAGGACTTGCGAGGTGGAGACAGTAGGACCCGAAGTTTAAGGTTATCCTGCACTACATAGGGAGCTTGAAGCCAGCCTGGGATACACGTGTCTTTTTCTCAAAAAAAAAAAAAAAAACAAAAAAAAAAAAATATA
>NW_026075369.1:0-1443 GCF_014885135.2 Alexandromys fortis
AAAAAAAAAAAAAAAAAAAAAAAAAAAAAAAAAAAAAAAAAAACAAAGAAAAAAAAAAGATAATAAATGTCAATCAAACTTTCCCACAGGCTAACCTGAAAGGGTCAGTTCCTCAACTGAGGTTCCTCTCCGTAGGTGACTGTAGTGTGTATCAAGTTGGCAAAGACTAACCTTACCCTAGCTCATTTGCGGCATCCTCCCTGTGGTTCACAGGCACCTTGAGGTGTGGCGTCACAGCAACTCAGCAAAGGAGACAGGGCAGAACAGACAGATCTCTTACTTAACGCGAAGTTGAGTGAGAAGTAAAGAACATCCCGTAGACTGTGCCTCTGACTTCCGATTGTAGGCTGGTGAGGTTTAACTTGGTGGGTTTGAGGCCTCAGCCTCCTGGGATTTGGAGAGGGTTAGTTTATTATAATTAGTAGTTTAAAAACATATGGGGTGGCTAGACAGAATCTGGGCTCATGTCTAGCCTTAGGAATAGAGCTGCCTCAGAGCCTGCCCTTCAGCCAGTCTGGTTTTGAATGGACACAGGAGAGAGAAAGTCAGGAGGTGGTGATTGATTGACAGGGGCTCTTCATAGGCTGCAGCTTTACTTGCATCCCAAGGAAAACACTAACTGAGCCCCAAAGAGAAAGCATGGGAAGGATACAGACACGTTTCCCAGTGTCCCAGGAGTCTCAAATTCATTTCCGGAAAAAGACTCCAAACAAAAGAGGGAGATAGAGCACGCCTCTCCCTAAACAAAAACAAAACAAAAAGTATCTTGAAATCTAGCTCTCTCTTCAAGGGCTTAGGGATCCTTGGCCTTTTTCAGCCAGAGCAGTTCCATGCAGACTTCTTCATACAATCCTTTTAAAATATCATTTCACTTCTTTTTAAGAATCATAATCCACCGGTGGTTTTGAACGCATCACAAATATTTATACAAGTACTGGATGTGGTAAAGTTTATTATCCTATTATACTGAATGTGGTCAAATATCATTAACCCCAAGTGGCCAGTGTTGCTGGGAAAAATAGAATATAGCTTTGATGGTAAGTGTGGATACTTTCTCACTGCGTGAGTCCTGGGTGCCTGCCGTGGAAGGGCCGTGACTGGGTGGGGCCATATAGAAGACCAAACTGGTGGCCAAGCCAGTCCAGCACCTCTCCTGGTCTCTGGGCTCCCCTCATCACAGGATGCTGCTTCACCCATGGTCACCATCCAGGGTACAAACAAGGCTTTAATCAGAGCCAGGCTAAAGAAAACAACCCTATACCCTAGGAAATCCATTTCCAACTAACAGAGTAGGGAGGGCAGAGGGAGGGAGGAAGGGGGCGCCCAAGACCCAAGGAGGAAGGGACCTTGGCTCAAGGTCCAGTGAGTTAACAGTGCTCTGGCCTTTCTGTAGATGAACTTCCTGACAGTGAGAGAGAGAGAGAGAGAGAGAGAGAGAGAGAG
>NW_026075370.1:0-1383 GCF_014885135.2 Alexandromys fortis
GTGTCCTGTGGTCCCAGCTCGGGTTCCCTCTGCTGCATAGTGGCTTCAGAGGCCCGTGACGCAGCTGGGTTAGTAGCCTTCTGGTCCTGGCCGGTTGGTGCCGTCTGCGGCCAGGACCTGATCCTCCAGCGTCCTTAGAGGAGGCGGCTGGCGCGGGATGGGGGCAACTCGGAGCCGGCCCGGCTGTTGTGCCGGGGTCCCAGGCTACAGGTGACCACTCATGTCCCTCGGTCACTGATGATTCTGGAGACCCCGGAGACGCGGGCTGTTGACGCACTGCGAAGGGCGTTGGGATCTAGGGTGGGGGTGGGGGGTGGAGGGGTTCGGAAGGAGGCCAAGGGCTGGGTGTTCTGGCACTCTTTCCTGTCAGTGTGCGTGGGTCCTCCAGGGGCGACGCCCTAGCTGTGCTAGGAAGTTCCGACAAATCCCCAGTGCTGGGGAGGATTTCAAACATAGAAATTTATGAGAAAACATTCCAGATCTTTGAAACTTTTTTTTTCTTAAACTCACGCCAGAAGAACTGTTGCGAGATTTGATGTCTGTCGGGCTAGGAGGAAGGACATGAGCAAAGTTTTGACAGAGTTTCTGTGCCAGATGAAATTGGCATGTGAGTTAGGCTTTTCCTCCCTTCCTCTTGTTTGTTGATGGACCCAGGGCCTTGCTTTGCTGAGCAATTGCTCTACCACTGAATCACAGGCCTGCTCTTCCCCTTTACTGCTTAGATTTGTTTTGAGAGTCAGAAGGATGGGAATCTAACATTCATGTGGTGTCGGGAAGCTGGGTGGGAGGAAAAACTGGGTGAGGCTTGGCACTTAATAAATTCTGGCTTACTTGGAGTCGATTGCTTGTAATAGGACTCTTCCGGAGGCTGCCCGTTTCCTTCCTCCAGTAGTTTAGGACTTGGGTGTGGAAACTGATGCATCAAGTAACCTTTGGAAACTGTGCAATCAGGGACTAACTTCATAGAGCTGGGGCACATGTTATCACTGTTATCAGTGGACATGGGGAGTGTCCCAGGGTTTCATGGCTGCCCTGAGTGACTGTGTGCACTATGACTTGTGTCATCATACAGAGAGGGTGCATTTGGGTCACTCTTGGCTCAAAAACACAAAGTTTATTGGGCTCCCCATACCTACTATTGCCATACATGAATTTCAAATGAACTCAGCATGAAATAGCCAATAGGAATCAAAATCTGACAGAAAACATTGTAGGAGAACTGAACTGTGTTGCTGCAAACCTGTAATCCCAGCCAGCACTCAGGATGCTGAGGCAGGGGGATAAGAGATTGAGGGCAGCCTGGGCTGTATAGACCTATTCAGACCCCCTTCCCTTTCTTGCTTTCTAAACTGTACAGTGTATGCTAACAGGACCATTTATCTA
>NW_026075371.1:0-1445 GCF_014885135.2 Alexandromys fortis
CCACTCAGAGAACACTAGACCTGTCCGGTGCCTTTTTACAGAGGTGGGAGTTAGACACCAACCCACATGCAATCAGACTTGCTCTTACATCTCTAGCCAAACTTGGGGAGACTGTCCTGCTTCAATGGCCGTGAAGGCCTGAATGATCATAACTGCACTGCGATGCTGTGAAACCCTTATGTGACAAATGCACCACAGGCATACCAGGGAGGCAAGCACCATTAAGCTTGCCAGGGCTCTTATTCCCGCCAACTCCCTCAAATGATCCATGGCTGTAGATGATCCAGGAAGATAGTTCTTCTACCAGGCTGGTATCCACGCGTGTGGAGTTCACAGTCACCGTTGCCACCCGCAACTTTTCCAGTTGTTGTTCGAATTCACCAGACCAATTACCTAAAAGATAGCTAGACAATTCTTTAGACAGATTAGCTGCATGAGTCATATTGAATGCTGGTCACACACACAGCCCCGGATACTTCCATTCACAGCCATGCTGAGCCAATTGCCACAGCCGCGGCTGTGCTTGTGGCAGCAGCAAGGGCAGTCAGAACTGGTAGCAGAGGGGCCAGCACAGAGGAGAGGAAGGGGAGGCAATCTTGCTTTCCCCTCCCTGGCTTTCCTCTGCCTGCTCCTGTCATTAGGAGTGGCTTTGCCATGACCCCAGGAACAGTCCCCTAAACAACATACCCCAGCTGCCATACCCCCATGGCTCATTTATTCCTGTCAGCTGAGTGCATGGAAGACACCTTCTACCTCGTGCACCTCTTTAGCTTCCCTAGCAGCCCAGCTGATCCTGCTTCTGCTCTGAAAGGGCCCCGCTTAAACTGTCTTTTAGGGAATTTGGGCATTGTCAATCAGTCTGGCTACTTCCTGCTGAGCGGGGTGTTGCATTCTTTCGGGTTTTTACTGCAATTTACTGCTGTCTTCCAGCTGCCCTTGGACTCAGGTCATAGCCCCAGGGGAGAGGTGGAGGTGAGGCAGGAGCGGTGCCCCAACCCCGGGTGGGGCATCCCACCAGTTGCCCCGGGCTCGGACAGAGATTCAAGCCAGTGAGCCTTGCTGTGCTTCTATGCCCTGAGGCCCACGCTGGGAGTGGACTAGCATTCTGGCCTTGTTGGTCCTCAAGGCAGGTCCTGCAGACCCTCAGTGCTGCTTGGCCTGGAGGCCTCGGTAATTCAAACCACATGAATATATCTCCCTTCCTTAGCGTACCTTGTTCAGTGGCAAAATCAAGATCTCTACCAAGCCTGTCCCAGGATGATGACACATTAAGATTGCCAGAGATGCCTGGCGGTGGTGGTGCACGCCTTTAATCCCAGCACTTGGGAGGCAGAGGCAGGAAGATCTCTGTGAGTTCAAGACCAGCCTGGTCTACAAGAGCTAGTTCCAGGACAGGCTCCAAAACCACAGAGAAACCCTGTCTCGAAAAACAAAACAAAACAAAA
>NW_026075372.1:0-1443 GCF_014885135.2 Alexandromys fortis
TTATATATATATGTATGTATGTATACACACACAACATGGTTCTGTTTACAGACTTGTACAATAGCAATACGACTATTTCTACCCTCAAGATCCAGACAGATTCCCGCTTTTCATGTGTATATGTGTCGCTGCAGCATATATGTGTATGCATGTGTATGGGTTTGCCTGTGTGTGGGCACACTTATGTATACCTGTACATATATGCATTGAGGGGGATTACATATGAAGGCTGACATCCCTGTCCTCTTGATCGTTCTGCACCTTAGGTATTGAGACAGAGTCTCTCACTTGAACCCGGAGATGATTGATTCTGCTGGTCTAGCTGGTCAGCTTACCCTCGAGACCCTTTGTTCCTGCCTCCCTAGCGTGTGATTGCAAGCAGGCTGCCGTGCTTACCTTCCGAGCCATGTCTCCATCCCTAAGCCAGGTTGCTTTTAAATAAATCTCACTATTGGCTTAGCCACATGGCTAAGATCTCAGCGTTGACATTTCCTGTCTCTGTGCCCTGTCACTCACCCCAGAGGTTCCGACTTCCCATGCAGGTTGTTTCACTAATGTTTCTGCTCATGTCCCCTCTCTAGAATAAGAAAATCTACTTGGATATCATTCACACGTACATGGAAGTGCATGCCACTGTTTACGGCTCCAGCACAAAGAACATTCCAAGTTACGTGAAGAATCACGGCATTCTCAGTGGGCGTGACCTGCAGTTTCTTCTCCGGGAAACGAAGGTAACGTCCCAGCAGATTCATAAACGTTCAAGTGGCTTATGGGTTTGTTACCTGGCATTGGAAATGGGGTCAAAATCGTTCATGTTTTCTTTTCTTTTCCTTCTTTTTTTTTTTGTTTGTTTGTTTGGGGGGGTTGTTTGTTTGTTTTTCCAGAGAGGGTTTCTCAGTGTAGCCCTGGTATCTTTGTACACTCTGTTGATCATGTTTTCTCTTCAACATTGCAATAAAACTGGAGGCAATAGGTTGGGGATATAGCTCAGTGCTTGCCCAGCGCATAGAACCAGATGGGAACTGTACTGCAGTATCTGAAGTTTTAGTAACTGTTACTATTTGTTAAAATAATTCACTAATGATGATTCCACAGAAACGTTAACTTAGATTAGCCTAGCTACAAGGTTTTCTGGGTGTTTATGTACACATACACTTTACAATTGAAAAACCTTTACATGTTTCAAATGTATCTGTGTATTGACTCTAAAGGAAAAAGGTCGATGCTGGACATGCTGGAACATGCCTGTAATCCCAGCACTTGGGACTTAGAGGCAGGAGGATTGGGGTTTCAAAGGCATCCTCAGACACACAGGGAGTTTGTCACCAGCCTACATGAGACCCTCTCTAAGCTTTAAGTAATAACTAAGCAGCATAGTCCTAGAGCAGCTATTGCAAAATAATAATAATAATAATAATAATAAATAATAATAAATTATACATT
>NW_026075373.1:0-1443 GCF_014885135.2 Alexandromys fortis
TTGCTGGGAATTGAACTCAGGACCTTTGGAAGAGCAGGCAGTGCTCTTAACCTCTGAGCCATCTCTCCAGCCCGTGTTTGAGACATTTTTAATAAAACAAATGAGAAATGACTGGCTCTGACTTAGAAGTATACAAAAAGTACCTTTGAAATCACCTTTAAATTTATTTTTAAATTAAAGGAGAAACTGAGGATTATAGCTCACTGATAGAATGCTTGCCTAATAAGCTTGGGTTCAATTCCCAGCATTACAAAAATTGGGGGGAAATTGGATTTAAAAATGAATCAAACACAAGTGATAGGTGAGCAGTTACATCAATGGAAATCAAACAATAAAACAAAGTATTTTCAGTTTATACACAAAACTAGTCATCAGTAAAAAGACAAAATCAATTTTAAATATTAATGGTAATTGTTTGAGAATCTGTTTAATGAACAGGAGCAATTCACATGAATACATTGATAAGACAGGAATTTCTGGTGTATTTAATGTGAAAGACACAACAAAGATAGCAAAACTCATGATGTGTCACCTGCAAGGACATCAGTGACAGATGGTTGCTGTCGCTAACTCAGAGAGCATTGAGATTAATCATTGTACAAGAAATCTTGAACTGTGCCCTGAAATCTTAGTTTATTTATAAAAGAAACATGAGATTCTCCTAAATTTTCCATCAGTCTTAAAATTTACATTTATGCCTCACCAGTTAGGAGGGAAACATGATTTCTCCCTACATTGGGAGTAGTAGAAAGCAAATTTCAATCAACTCTAACTGAGAAAAAAGCAAATTCTCTTTGTCCTTTGGGAAAATGATGCTGACTCTCCTGTGAAAAGACAAAGACCATGCAGCCAGGACTGTAGGAATGAAAATACAGAGACATATCAAGCTGCAAGGTTATTCTTGCTATCAGATATTTAATTACAATTCATATCCTACATACCAGATACTTACATTACGATTCATAACAGTAACAGAATTACAGCTATGAAGTAGCAATGAAATAGTTTATGGTCGGTTGGTGTCACCACCGTATGAGGAACTGTGTTAGCGGGTCTCAGCGTTAGGAAGGTTCTACTGGATCAACCAACGTGCTGTGTGCCTCAGAGTTTTCTTTTGTTCCCAAGTCATATACGTGAGACATCCAAGGAAGACATTTTAAGCCAATACATAAAGACTAGAAAGAACTCCAAAGAGACGGGAAAGGGAGGAGGGACTTTAAGCTGTCATTGACGTTCCCCAGAGAGGAGCCAGCTGGGAATCAACAGCACAAAGGACAGCGCAAAAGGTCAAGCTCTGAAGATGCACTAGTCAAGTAAAGGACACAGAAACAAAAACCGGGCCTGGGCCTCGGCCTGCAGTGCGCTGAGGTGGTGGTGGGAGCTTCTGAAGTTGTTGTTATTAGCTACTGAATTGCTGAGGTGGTGGGAGCTTCTGAAGTTGTT
>NW_026075374.1:0-1442 GCF_014885135.2 Alexandromys fortis
GCAGGGCCTTCACTGCTCTCCTCTTTGCCTCCCAGCCCAGTTTTGCTGCTGTGACATTCCTAAAGCTCCATGTGGGACTTTAGCCTTTGTCTGTCTCCTCCTTTCCCTTCCCAACATCCTGACAGAGGCCCCGTACCTTGGACAGTGATGGTCACAGACCTTGACTTGTGTTGTCCCCTTCCTAGGTATCCTGTGCAGTGGTAATCACCGCTGTGGCTGTGATTTGCTTTGGAGATGGGGAAGGTGCCGTTGGACTGACGATATTTTATAGGCTCTCCATTCTGGTATAATGTGATCTTGTTCAGGGGTTTGCTCCTCCAGCTATGGCACCTCAAGATGATGGTTTCCCCTTCCTTAAACACCAGTTGAGGGGTCTGGAGCAGCAGCCAGTCTGAGTGACATAGAAAGACCATCGGACTCAGAGGGCCTGGGCTCAGCTCTGAGACCCAGTCTGAGCGACACAGAAAGACCATTGGACTCAGAGGCTCTCTTGCCCTGGCTATACTGTATATTCCAAATGGGGGGGCACACAAAAATAAGGATTTTCAATATTTATACTATAAAGAAATGAAAAAACATGAGGTCATAAATGTACCTAATCCAGTTTAAGAACCAAACAATATCTACACACAGCAAAATGTCACACCATGTCCTCCGCAAATACATGTCATTTTATACAGCAAACAAAAAAAAACAGTTTCAAGTTTTTAAAATGACTTTATAAGCTTTTACTTCAGTTGGGGACAAAAAGTCATCACACAGCCTATCCTTATCTACATGACTGACACGGTGCCCAGCCCTTCACCTCTGGCCTCGGTTTCCAGATTTTAGTTCTTCCCTTGGAAACCTCACTTCCTGTCTCCTCACACCTGTCAAGCCTGCTCCTGTCTTTGCAGGCCGCCTGACCTCCGGTCTCCACGCTTCCCCACACTGCCATCATGAGAGTGATGTTTATGAAGCACTGACTTCCTTCTGTTTCTGTCACACCAGCCTTGAACCTCTTGCTCAATCCAGACTGAGCCAGATAACAGCTGTCCCCCTCCGACAGTACTAAGCAGAGTGGGTCAAAGGGGAAACTAGTGATCAAATGTCTTTCCAGCAAGTTCTCACCGATGCTTCCCAGAAACCAGGCCACCCCTTTTCTTGTAAACTTCTGTCCAGTAGGCAGAGCCCCATGGCCTGGTATCCCAGCTCCTTCCTGGGCCCGTCTACTAACCGGCAATCACTTCCAGGTGTACAGGGTCGCTGAGGATGTTCTGCTCCAGTCTGCACCGGTATTCTCCACTGTCATTGACTGTGGCTTTAAACGTGTAGTTGGGCCGGACCTGGCTCCGAAGAGAGCTCCCGTTGTGGAGCCACTGGGTCGAATAGTTCCCAGGGTTGTGGGTCCCTTCGCACGTCAATGTCACACTGTCTTCCTTGAGCACCTGGATCCATGGGGG
>NW_026075375.1:0-1442 GCF_014885135.2 Alexandromys fortis
CTTCTGTGCCTTGGTGTCTGTCTGCAGTCACTTCAAGACTGGATATTTCTTATATATCTTTTGCCTATGCCAATTTAAAGATTAGCTACTACTGCTAATCACGTTGGCGGTACAATTCATCGTGGCGGGGAGGTCATGGATGCAGGAGGTGGCCATGGTGTATCCCCAGGCAAGAAGCAGAAGAGCTATAATAAATGGTGGCACACCACTGCTCAGCCCCTCTCGTCCCTCACAATTCTCTATCTCCTGTCTAGGGAGCCCAGTCAAGATGAGTCTTACCGTATCAATCAGTGCAATCAAGATCATCTCTCACAAGTGTGCCCAACAGCCCATATCCCAGGTGGTTCTAGATTCTGGCAGGCTAACAATTAACACTATCTTGAGAGTTTAGAAAGTGAGTCCTTAGTTAGGTAGCCATTTCTCCAGAACGGCCCCATATTATTGAAGAAGAAGCAAGGGAAGCAATAGACAGCCAGGTTTCCTTCATACACGGACAGTCAGTATCAAGTAGTAGTAACTTCATTCTCGGTCTAAATATAATCTACTCAAGTGTGGCAGTCAGGTAGAAAATTAAACAAAGAAAAATAGAAACAGGCGGCTGAAGAGATAGCCCAGAGACTACGAACGGTTGCTGCTCTTCCAAAGGACTTCTGGTTCCCCAAACCCCTGTCAGTCAGCTAACTCCAGCTCCAGGAGCCCACACACCTCCTTCTGACCCCTTAGGGCACATGAGCACATGCATGCATACAGAGACAAGCACACACACACACACACACTGATCAATTTTTAAAAACAGAAACTAAGCAAATTTCCCTAATACTTTCTCTCAGGGCGTTCTGTCTGAGTAGCTCCTTGTCACTCTCCAGGTCTCAGGTCACCATTCTGTCCTCAGCGGAGTCTATCCTGATATTACAGTCCATTCTGTACCCATTTCTAGCCTCACACATCTGTTTGCTACCCTTACCGCAGCTGTGGTCTCACACAAGTCTGATGATCGCACGAACATCCATCTCTCTTGTTGGCCTCTTAGATCCCTATGTTTAGGAACCAACTGCTTTTCCCTCCACCATAATCACCATATCCAGCACAGAGATAAATTTACAGTAGGGTCTCTGTGCACAAGCCCTGGCTGAGTAAACAAAGATGTCCGTTCGTGGTAGAAAAAAATGACAAATGTGGATCTAGAGAAAGAGAGTGATCTGGGCACGGCTGCTCACATCTGTAATTCCAGCACTCAGGAGGGTGAAACAGGAAGACAGCTGAGGGTCCGAGGCCAGCCTGGGCTACAGTGTGAGTTTCATGCCCAGCGCAGGCTATAGTGTTTGCACTTGTACATAAGAAGGCTGTTTTTAAATAAACCATATTTATTTTCATAATTGTTAATAATTAATTTGTGTTAGTAATTGTGTTAGTGACAAGCATCCTCGCCCCAAATCTGAATG
>NW_026075376.1:0-1442 GCF_014885135.2 Alexandromys fortis
CCCAGTCACAGTAGATCTTACCACGCATGCGCATTCCCCAGTCACAGTAGATCTTACCACGCATGCGCATTCCCCAGTCACAGTAGATCTTACCACGCATGCGCATTCCCCAGTCACAGTAGATCTTACCATGCACACGCATTTGCTTTTTGCAACTAAGTTTTAGCAGAACTTTCGTTTAGCTAAATCACTGAAAAGCTGAACCATTGACGACTCTTGTACGGAAAGACTTAATACGGGGCGATCACCACAAGAGGTTTCGTTTGGAGTTCTTAATCATAGGGGGGGGGAAGGAAGAAGCTCTCTTGAGCAATTAAGAAAATAATAATAAAAGGAAGTACAGAATCTCAAGCAAGATGCTGAGACATTCAGCATGACCATATTGAGCAGTCAAGCCTTCAAGTGCAATGAGTTGGTGCGGATTCATTTTTTTTTCTGAAATCCTATAAACATAATCACACAAATAGACATTTTTAAAAATTGCTGCAATGTCCTTACTGATCTCCAAAGCAAACATTTTGACAGCAGCCTTTCAGCAATAAATACATTTCTTCCTAGTTGAGTAATACGTGGGTATTTTCTGCTAGGTACCTTCTAAATTGGAGTCCAGCCAGGCAATTACAGTGCTAACCTTGAAGGGCAGGGTTACTCTATCGAATCAGCTTCCTGCCCATCAGTGCACCACCTAAGAGTGAAATGCAAAGAGAAATTTGATGTGTCTCGGGAATACTGTGCAAAATACCCAACTCACTATCCATTAAAGATCACATCGTAGGTATCTGGAATTCTGTTCAAAACTAGATTTGGGGGTTTCGGAACAATGCAGACTTGTGGCAAATATCGGGAAGTGTTCATTTTCTGATGAGCGTAGTACTGGTGGTTGTAAAGGGGGGAACTCAGCAGAGGGTTAAAGCCCCTTGGTTTTCTATATCTCTTTTCAGATAAAGTCTTAGCCTAATTTGCATCCTTTAACCTACAGCTCTGCTTTGTTCCCTCCTCATCTTTCCTATAACCAACCATTGCTTGTTCTTTGCCCCTATACAAAGAAGCAGATATGTGGGATAAAAAAAGCTCGGAGATCTAATTTTTGACGTGAAAAAATATAGTTAACCATAGGTGTTTAGAATCAACTGCAGTAGAGCATTCCCATAACCCCAGCTCTCAGGAGACCGATGCAGGACAGTTGTGGTTTGAATACAGCATAAACTACAGTGGGGCCCACCATGTCTTTGTTCTGTTGCTGTGATAAAATATACTCTGTCAAAAGTGACTTAAGGGGAAAGGCTTCTTCTGGTACAAGGCTACCGCCCATCATGCCATGGAATTGAAGGCTGTAGGAACTTGAAATAGCTTCTCGCATTGTATCTGGTCAGGACGCAGAGAGGATGGATGCTCATTACTGCTCACATTGCATCCAGTCAGGGCGCAGAGAGGATGGATGC
>NW_026075377.1:0-1450 GCF_014885135.2 Alexandromys fortis
ACCTTTGTTTTCTTTCTTTTTTTTTTAAAGGTATTTTTTTTATTTATTTATTATGTATACAATATTCTGTATGTATGCCTGAAGGCCAGAAGAGGGCACCAGACCTCTTTACAGATGGTTGTGAGCCATCTGGGAATTGAACTCAGGACCTTTGGAAGAGCAGGCAATGCTCTTAACCACTGAGCCATCTCTCCAGCCCCCTCGTTTTCTTATCTGTAAGGTGACTATGTCAGTTTCTACTTGTGGTTGTCATGTGTATTTGATGACACTTAGAAGCTGGCTGCAGTCCCAGCTCCTTGGGAGCCAGAGGGAAGATCATTTGAGGTAGCGCAGGCCTGGATAACACAAGAGACCCTGTCTCAAGAGTAAGAAGGGCCAACAAGGTGGTGCTTCCGGTAAAGGTACTTGCTACCGAGCCTGATGACCTGAGTTTGCTTGGGCCCATGTGGTGGAGGGGAACTGACTCCTGAAAATTGTCCTCTGAGCTCTGTTCATGCACTGTGAACACAAAGTAAATAAGTAAATGTAATTTAAATAATAAGAATGGGGGGAAAGTGTAGGCTAAGCAGGTAGCTCAGTAGTAGAGTACTTGCCCAGCCAGTCAAGGCACTGGATTAAATCTCCAGCACAGTAAAAATGAAATACATTTTAAGATTTTTTTTCTGGAGAAGGTCCTCACACCTGTAATCCAACACTTGAGAGGCTGACTCTCAAATAACCAGGATGGGCGGATGGTGAGATAGCTGAGTGGGTAAAGGCACTTGCCCTGCCAGCCTGAAGACCTGATTTCAGTCCCTGCAACCCATGTGAATGTAGAGAGAATCGCCTCCATGTCCTCTGACCTCTACACGCATGCTGTGGTATGCCTGCTCACATGCATACAACACACACAATAACAAAATTTAAAAAGAAAAGGTAAAGAAAAAATTCCTGTTCCATAAAAATGAACGTGTTTAGGAAACAGTGGAAGCCGTGAGTCTCGGTAGAGGTCACAGCTAAGCAGTGTTTGTGCTGTGGGTTCCAATTCAGAGCCAGCAAGATGGCTTAGTGTGTGGTGGATCCTTGGAGCCCATATCAAGGTAGAAGGCGGGGACAGACCCTCAGCTGTCCTCTGAGCTCCACATGTGCACATGGGAAGCACACACCCCTACACACAAGCACTCACACTCAGTAATAATAATCTTTAAATGTATTAAAACTGGTCTGAAGACCAGGCTGGTCTCGAACTCACAGAGATCCGCCTGTCTCTGCCTCCCAAGTGCTGGGATTAAAGGCGGGCGCCACCATCGCCTGGCCTACAGAGCTAGTTCCAGGACAGGCTCCAAAGCCACAGAGAAACCCTGTCTCGAAAAACCAAAAAAAAAAAAAAAAAAAAAACTGGTCTGAGGCTGGGCGGTGGTGGCGCACACCTTTAATCCCAGCACTCGGAAGGCAGAGACAGGGGGATCTC
>NW_026075378.1:0-1465 GCF_014885135.2 Alexandromys fortis
CACAGAGATCCGCCTGCCTCTGCCTCCTGAGTGCTGGGATTAAAGGCGTGTGCCACCACTGCTGGCTTTTTCCTTTTTTTTTTTTTTTTTTTGAGACAGGTTTCTCTGTACAGCCCAGGCTGTCCTGGTCTCTGCCTCCCAAGTGCTGTGATTAAAGCTTGCACCACCTCTGCCAGGCTAATGCATCCTCTTTTGCTGATCTGACGTTTGACTGTTAATCCAAGAGTGGAATTGAAGAACTCTTGAGACCAGAGTGGGAACACATCCCTGGCTACTTTAGTTATTCTAACTCTAGCTCCAAGTGCAGGGGCTTGCTTTTCTGTTATTGTTTTTTTTGGCAGGGATTGAGAAGGGGTCTCCCTGCCACCCTGGCTAACATCAAAGCTGAGATACCCCTCCTTAACTCCCCAGGGTTGAATTAAACCCCAGTTTCTTTTTTATATTTATTTATTTATTGTGTATACAACATTTTGTCTGCGTGTATGCCTGCAGACCCGAAGAAGGCACCAGACTTCATTACAGATGGTTGTGAGCCACCATGTGGTTGCTGGGAATTGAACTCAGGACCTTTGGAAGAGCAGGCAATGCTCTTACCACTGAGCCATCTCTCTAGCCCCCTAAACCCCAGTTTCTAGATGAGCTTCTAAAGACTGACATATAGCACAGCCAGTGATATCTACATGTTGCCTGGTTACTAGGGAGGCTGAGGAAGAAAGATACTTGAATCCAGGGAGTTGAGGCTTGTCTGGCCAATATTCTGAGAACTCCTCTGAAAATACAAATGAACCCCCTAAAGCCATAGGCAGCAAGCCTATGCAGTAAGATGCCAGGAATGAATTCTTGCTGGTGAATGCCTGCCAATTCTCCTGTCTCCTCTCCTGTTCACAGGCAAAGACTTCTGTGCCCGTGAACTCATTTTTCTCTCTGCTGACCAGTGAGCAAGTGGCAAAGCAGTTCCCAGTGATGACACAGGCCATCTCTCAGATCAGAGCAGGAGGCCTTCAGACTGCAGTCTTGACCAATAATTTTTATCTCTCCAATGGGAAAAGCTTTTTGCCCCTGGACCGGAAACAGTTTGATGTGGTAAGTAAGGTGATGGATGTGATGGAGACAGTCTGGGTACAGTCTTAAATATTGCCTGCTAGCAGTCTCCTGTAAGTGGGTTTCTACTCACACAGCTGCCCAAGTTAGGTTTACACATAATACGTTAGAAGTGATTTTTATTTTTATTTTTTGCCTTTTTTTTGTTTGATTGCTTTTTGGGTTTTTGTTTGGTTTTTTGTTTGTTTTTGTTTTTTGAGACAGGATTTCTCTGTATAGCATTGGCTGTCCTGGAACTCAACTCACTCACAGAGATTGGCCTGCTTTGTGTGTGCTGCTTTGTGTGTGTGTGTGTGTGTGTGAGTGTGTGTTAATTAGAGAGAGAGAGAGAGAGAGAGAGAGAGAGAGAGAGAGAGAGAGAGAG
>NW_026075379.1:0-1440 GCF_014885135.2 Alexandromys fortis
TCTACAGAGCTAGTTCCAGGACAGGCTCTAAAGCCACAGAGAAACCCTGTCTCAAAAAACCAAAAAAAAAAAAAAAAAATAACATAAAGCCACATGAAAAGACTATGGCAGCCACACAAAGGGAAAAGAGAGAATTAGACAGCGACTACCCAGAAGGGTGGGAGGCCTTGCACAAGGCATTGAACAACTGGGCTGGAGTCTGAGGGGTACTAGGTGTGTTTGCTCTAGATGTGTGGACCATACACTCATGAAGCTAGCAGCTCTGAGAAGAAAATGGGACACTTAAGAGTTGGCACATGGGAGATGAGACTGGATACACAGATGGGGCAGACTACAAATCTCATCAGTGTGCTGGGTTTTAGTTTTTGTATTCCATAAAAAAATCATCAGAAGTTGGCAGCGGTGGTACACGCCTTTAATCCCAGCACTCTGGAGACATAGATAGGTGGATCTCTGAGTTCTCTGAGTTTGAGGCCAATCTGGTCTATAGAGCGAGTTCCAGGACAGCCAGTCAGGGGTACACAGAGAAACTATCTCGAAAAACCAAAAATGAAGAAAGAAAGGATGAAGGGATGAAGGAAGGAAGGAGGGAGGGAGGGAAGGAGGGAGGGAGGGATGGAGGGAAGGAGGGAAAGAGGAAGGGAGGGAAGGAAGGAAGGACAGACGAACAGAAGGAGGAAGGAGGCATCAGAGAACTACAAAGAGAGACGTTACTCTGGAAAGGAGCCTCCGTCACTCTCTTACTAGTTGTGACTTCAGGCAGTCAACCACCTGGCTCCTCTTGTGAGAACAGCACTTAGCTAAGGGGTGACTGCAGGGTTCTGATAGCTGTGGCCCATAAAACACCACCTCACTGCCTGGCATGTAGTGAACAGCGAATGTTAGGGTGCTGCTGCTGCTAACGATATTAACGGAAACTTAACTGGAAGGGAAAGGAGTGTCATGGCTCCCCTGAAATGACAGCCACAGTGCCCTTCCCACTCTGCAGCAGAAGCAGAAGGAAATGGGTGGAATAACTGTCTTGTTTGCATGAGGAGTGGTGGTCACACGACCAAGAGCGCAGAACTACAGAAACGCTCTCCCGAATCCCACCTGACGTTTCCCAAGGCAAACCAACCAGACATCCTCTGCACTCTCCACTGCTTCCCTAACTTATCTCACTGTCCATACCAACCAAGGGAACTGCAGCCCACCACAAATTAAGTGTGAAAGACAGCATCGTTTTGGTAGTTGTTTTGTACCTTTGCAGAAACAGTTTTTGAAACAAAATGAGCTACAGAAATGTTGGGAGGGGGCTGGAGTGATGGCTCAGAGGTTAAGAGCACTGGCTGCTCTTCCAAAGGTCCTGAGTTCAATTCCCAGCAACCACATGGTGGCTCACAACCATCTATAATGAGGTCTGGTGCCCTCTTCTGGCCTGCAGGCATACAGACAGAATAT
>NW_026075380.1:0-1442 GCF_014885135.2 Alexandromys fortis
TTAAAATGAGGAAGTGGGAACAGCAGATGATAGTTAAAGATAACTGTGAGCCAATGACAGGAATAAGAAAATCCCCAGTTGTGTGGTTGTGCCGTTGCCAGGAAGGAGAGAGGAGTAGACAGAGAAGTTCCTTAAAGCGGTGTATTACAGTGCATGGAAAGTGAGGATCCAAAGCATGTGGTCCTTAGATGTAAGGTGACTCAACAATGTATGGTCTGAACTGGGGCACCTTTAAGAATGAATGGGTTGCTTAGCAGGCAGGAGACTGGGACCAAAGCATTTGTAACCTGGGACTGCCCAAAATAAAGTAGATGTTATTTGTCACCATAAGAAGCTTGGGCATCATTTTGAAAGCCTGCCATGATAAAGAGCCTTGGACTTAATTTTGAGAGTGATGTTTTCTATAATGAATACTTGAAAGTTTTATTAAGTGTTTCTATTGCTGTGATAAAACGTTATGGCCAAAAGTAGGTTGGAGAAGGAAGGGTTTATTCCATCTCATAGCATGTACTCCTTTATCCAGGGACGTCAGGGCAGGGACTCAAGGCAGAAACTTGGAGGCAGAAACTGATACAGAGGCCATGGAGCAATGTAGTACACTGGCTTGCTCCTTATAGCTTACTCATGATAAGTCCTGATACAATCCAGTAACACCAGCCCAGGGATGGCATCACCCACAGTGAACGTGGCCTTCCCTCCATCAAACATCAATCATGAAAATGCTTGCCCATAGGATTGCCCACAATCCAATCTCACGGCAGCATTTTCTCAGTGTATGTTTCCTCTTGCCAAATGACTCTGGCTTGCCTACAGTTGACATAAAACTAGCCAGCACAAGATTTTTCTCAAATAATAAGTATGAAAATACTCATACTGAACTACATTCAGAAATGTTGAATCAAATAATGCCATGCCTGTTTCATTCCAAAGTCTCTTCTCATGGCCTCTGGCTTGTGAATGTGCAATGACCTCTTTCATTTTCAAAATGTCACATGTTGCTCAAGCGTTTCTCTGTAGACCAACTCTCAGCTTCCTTCACCCACCCTTGATGTTCCAGCCTCTCACTGCCAAGCCTTTCCATTTTGAAGTAGTCCACTTGGGGCTTACGGCAATCATGGAGTACTGGTTTCCAGATCAGGCTTTCCAGGAGGTGAGTGGTTGCTATGGTAATAATTAAGTGGAGTAGAACAGGATTTACCACTTCCATTGCTGCTGTAGTGGACAGTGAATAGACACTTCACTGAAGAAAAGAAGACGACTCATGGAAACAGTGTTTGAAAATTAACAATAAAAACAAGTGGCTATGGTTTGTTGTGTCTCCTAAGGTTTGTGTGTTAGAAAATGGACCTGGATGGAGGTGGGTGGTCCTCGGACTTCCCACAGGGCAGGGAACCCTGATTGCTCTTTGGGCTGACGAGGGAGGGGGACTTGATTGGGGGAGG
>NW_026075381.1:0-1407 GCF_014885135.2 Alexandromys fortis
AGATTGGTTCCCTGCCCTGTGGGAAGTCCAAAGACCTCCCACCTCCTTCCAGGTCTAGTAAGGTGAGCATCCAAACTGCCTAGGCTCCCACAAAGCCAGTACTTGCAGTAGGATCAAAACCCAGTGCCATTGTTCTTGACTTCTCAGCAGTCCTCATTGTCCACTATGTTCAGCGAGTTCGGTTTTATCCCATGCTTTTTCAGACCCAGTCCAGCTGGCCTTGGTGAGTTCCCGATAGAACATCCCCATTGTCTCAGTGTGTGGGTGCAACCCTCATGGCCCTGAGTTCCTTGCTTATGCTCTCTCTCCTTCTGCTCCTGATTTGGACCTTGAGATTTCAGTCTGGTGCTCCAATGTGGGACTCTGTCTCTGTTTCCTTTCATCACCTGATAAAGGTTAATGTCCAGGAGGATGTCTATACGTTTTTCTTTGGGTTCACCTTCTTATTTAGCTTCTCTAGGATCACGAATTATAGGCTCAATGTGCTTTATTTATGGCTAGAAACCATATATGAGTGAGTACATCCCATGTTCCTCTTTTTGGGTCTGGCTTACCTCACTCAGGATAGTGTTTTCTGTTTCCGTCCATTTGCACGCAAAATTCAAGAAGGCATTGTTTTTTACTGCTGAGTAGTACTCTAAGTATATATTCCATACTTTCTTCATCCATTCTTCCATTGAAGGGCATTTAGGTTGTTTCCAGGTTCTGGCTATTACAAATAATGATGCTATGAACATAGTTGAACAAATGCTTTTGTCATATGATAGGGCATCTCTTGGGTATATTCCCAAGAGTGGTATTGCTGGGATCAGGGGTAGGTTGACCCCGAAATTCCTGAGAAACCGCCACACTGGTTTGAAGACCACATTAGGTAAGCTTGTATCTCTTTTCATCCATAAGAAATAGATATTATCCTAGAATGTTTAAATTGTAGTGATAGCTTTTTTTTTCAGATTGTTTTAGTGAGGGTGAGGGATCACAGAAAATTACTGGTAGAAGATACTTTTTTTTTTTAGTTAGATACCATTTCTGAGGGCCAATAACAGCTTCTTATCTATGTAAATCATAAGTTTTGTGAAAACTTGTGAACGAAGCTCAACAGAACTTATTTTAATTTTTAAATTATTTTTAAGTTAATCAGTCTATTAATTGCCATCATTTTCTTTAGCTTGTTATATAAAAACCTATGTTATACACATGGTTTGGAAATGCAGAGTATCAATGTTTAATGCTTTTATTTGTGTATATCAGAAAGATATTTCTGGTAGTTTACGATGAATTTATAGTTCTGGATAGACTATAAAAATATTTCACAACCAGGCTCAATTCATTTATTATAGAATACAAGAAATTGAGACATAAAGAAAGTTAGCAATTTATTCAAGATAATGTAAGTACATTCTTTAA
>NW_026075383.1:0-1438 GCF_014885135.2 Alexandromys fortis
GTAGACCAGGCCGGCCTCAAACTCACAGAGATCCACCTTCCTCTGCCTCCCAAGAGCCGGGATTAAAGGCGTGTGTCACCACCGCCCGGCTAATTTTTAGTATCTTTAGGGAGTTTGTTCCTACATTAGATTTCAATAATCCTGATCTAATATGGCCTTCAGGGCTTCTAATATTAAGCCTCAGTGAGTATTTGTCCAGAGCTCTTTTTTTTTTTCTCTTCAGACAGTGTGCTGTCATTCATTGTGTGCAGGATCAGCGTTTAAGATGTGGGGCAGATATGGAAGGAGATTGGGAAGGTAACCACAATCAAAGTGTATGTATTATAAAATATATTTTGTATTTTAAAAGGGGGTGGAGGAGAAACAGTTCAGATCTGGTCTGCTTCATGTGACCTAGGCCAGCCTCCTTGGGTGGTTCCTTTTCTTTTCTGGGAAAGCTTAAGGGGTCTGTGTCAAGAGTCAATTCCTTATGTTCTAAAGATAAGCATTTCTACCCTGCCTTCCTGACTCCTAGGTTATAATGTAGAGTTTGAAATGAGCTGTTCTCATATTTCAGAAAGATGCAAACCTTCTGAGTCACAGGCCTCACTAAGAGTTATAGAAGCCATCCTGTCCTCCCTCTTAACCCTGAACTCAATTACTGTGTGGCACCCAACACATTTGCTTTAATGTCCCTGCTTTCTGGCCATCACTCAGGGATGCTCTGATTAGCTGCATCCTATGGGATGACAAATGTTATGAATGAGCCATTTCTATTTTTGTGATGCTGCTGCTGTGTGATTAGATTCCAGAAGGAGGGAGAGATTGTGGTGAAGGCTGAGTAACCTAACCAAAATTCTTTTGGCAAATAAAATAAAAATTTTAAATTGTCCATGTTTGAGGACATCTATTCTGGGTCTGAACCACTCCTGCTTTTCAAATTCTATTTTAAGCATCTGTCTGCAGCTAGCAAGCTGTGACAAATATATTATTTCCTTGTCATTGCTCAGTCATCTATAAGTGCACCTGTCCTCCTTGTCATCTCTGAACATTGGAAGGTAAAGGAAACTTGGGATGAATTCTATCTCACAGAAGTCTCTACAATTTCTCAGATTAAGCCAGACTCTATTATCTGTGATGAGTGTGGAGGCAATAAAACCAAAACTGGACAGCAATCACAAGGAAGGACACTATTGAGGAAGAGAGACAGTAATGAAAACAGAGATAGGGGCTAGAGAAGCAAGAGAAGAGATTAAGAGGACATAAAGTATAGCAAATAAGGACAATTATTTAATATGCAAAAGTCTAGGAAAGGTGTGAAGGAACAATGAAGGAAGAAAAGGAGTTGAAGTTTGTATGAGAATGCTTAAAATTTAGTAAAATAGTCAGAACTGAAAGAGATTAAAAGGCATGCATATGGAACTGATACAGTAAGAAGTGGAAGAGGCAGAGAAAAAAA
>NW_026075384.1:0-1443 GCF_014885135.2 Alexandromys fortis
GAGAGAGAGAGAGAGCGAGCAGGGCTACTGCTGCTTTTTAAAGCAAAAGAGACCATGCCCAAGTGGGCTGGTATCTTAAAGGCTATTGGCTGAAGGAGCGGAAGGAGCTCCCGCAGCACATATGTAAAATGATTTCAGTTCCTTTGATGTTTTTAAGCAAAATGTTGTGTTTAATGCATGTGGAGGCTTTTAAAGCCAGGAAACCAGTACACGAATCGACAGGTCCCATGTTCCTCCTCTGGATCTAAGGAGAGGACTAGGGCCAGTCGTCCTCATTCTGGGATGAAGGAAGTGGTGATAAGAGCTTAGGCTGGCCTGCCAGGGAGAAACTATTAAATGTCACCAGACAAGAAGAGATGGAAAGACTGGTGGACCTTATCCATTCAGCTCTGGGGACAGGGCTCCCTGATTTTTTATCCCATTATCTCCAAGCGAGTCTGAGGAAAGCAGCCATGGTTACAGGCAATGAGCTGGCGGACCAGGTGGATGTTGTCTTCCCCATTCCTAAGAGACTTTTTCAGGATCAGACTCCATGGGAATCACAAACTCTTTGAGGTCATTTTATCTCATCACAGGTACATCCCTGTTGGTTCATACGGAACCTAGCACACACGAGCTATTCCTTGAGTCTTTGCTAAATAACTTGTGTGCAGCTTATTGTGCTGTTGACTTAAACAAGGAAAGGGTAACAAGACCCAACCAGCTCACATCACAATACCTACCCACAGTGCCTGAGCAGGAGAGTGGTGAGCTCAAGTCTGCTTCACTACACAGCTAAAAAGACACACACAAACAGATGAAAACCACCTCCAACAGCAATAATAACAACAAAATCAACAAATTATAGAGTTGCCGGATATTTCAGAAATGCATAGTCAAGTCCTGGGCATTCTTCCTGTTCCCTCCACGTAAAACTTTATTACTTATCTGCACACGTGAGCCTGTGCATCTGTATGCTTGTGTGCAGGCCTGAAATTGATGTCAGATGTCTTGTTTGATTGTGCTCCAGCTTATTTATCGAGGTGGGATATCTTGCTGAGCCCAGAACTCCCAACTTGGATAGTATAGGTAGCCAACCAGCCCTCAGGTCCTCCTGTCTCCTTGAGCCTTATTCTTTTTTTTTTTGAGGTTTCTTTTTATTTATTTATTTGTTTATTTGTTTATTAAAGATTTCTGCCTCCTCCCCGCCACCGCCACCCATTTCCCTCCCCCTCCCCCAATCAAGTCCCCCTCCCTCTTCAGCCCAAATAGCAATCAGGGTTCCCTGCCCTGTGGGAAGTCCAAGGACCACCCTCCTCCATCCAGGTCTAGTAAGGTGAGCATCCAAACTGCCTAGGCTCCCACAAAGCCAATACATGCAATAGGATCAAAAACCCATTGCCATTGTTCTTGAGGTCTCAGTAGTCCTCATTGTCCGCTATGTTCAGCGAGACCAGTTTTATC
>NW_026075385.1:0-1467 GCF_014885135.2 Alexandromys fortis
TGGGGGGGCTGGAGAGATGGCTCAGAGGTTAAGAGCACTGCCTGCTCTTCCAAAGGTCCTGAGTTCAATTCCCAGCAACCACATGGTGGCTCACAACCATCTGTAATGAGGTCTGGTGCCCTCTTCTGGCCTGCAGGCATATACACAGACAGAATATTGTATGCATAATAAATAAATAAATATTTAAAAAAAAACTGGATCTAGGCCTTGCCTGATGTTCATTCCCCATCACTACCAAAAACAAAGACCAGAGCTAGGCATCCTTACCAGGATATTAAACCAACTCAGAGAGAATTGCCACTCACTCATTGCATTTCCCTGATTTAACATTGCTGGTTGGTTGTTGTCAATTTGACACAATGATGTGGGAGTGATTTCTTATTAATAAAGAAACTGCCTAGGCCCCTTGATAGGCCCACCCTTAGGTGGGTGGAGAAAACAGAAGAGGATTCTGGGAGAAAGAAGCTTAGTGAAAGAGTCGCCATGATTCTCCCGCTCCAGACAGACGCAGGTTAAGATCCTCCCTGGTAAGCCAGCTCGTGGGCTACATAGAATATTAAAAATGGGTTAAAACAATATATAAGAGCTAGCCAAAAAGAAGCTGGAACTAGCCGGGCCAGGCAGTGTTTGAAAGAATACAGTTTCCGTGTAATTATTTCGGGCATAAGCTAGCCACGCAGGCGGCCGGGTGCCGGGGACGCAGCCCCGCCGCTCCTATTTCAACAACACAAACTTAGAGGTATTTGAGAAGATGGATCTAAACCAAGAAATGAAGCCATAAAACTGGCCAGTAGGGAAGGCTGTGGAACATTTTCTTGATTAACGATTGATGTGGGGGAGCCTAGTTCAATGTGGGAGATACCACCCCGATCCAGAGTGGCTTAAGAAAGCAGCCTGCCAAAGCCGCAGAGGGCAAGCCAGTAAACACTCCTCCATGACTTGTGCTTCAGCTCCTGCCTCGGGATTTCTGCCCTGCCTGATTCCTGCCCTGACTTCTCTCGGAGCAGCAGTGGGACCTCAGAGCTGGGAGCTAAAATAAACCCTTTCTACCCTAGGTGACTTCTGGTCATGCTGTTTATCACAGAAATAGACCTCCCTAACAAGTAGGCTGGGCCCAGACCCTTGAGATCTATATATGACCACATAACATAAACTCGGTTTCTGTTGGAGTGATTCTGGGGTGTTTACAGTATCCCTCCCAAAACCAGAAGAATGGGTAAGAAAAATGTGCTTCACCAAGCATGGTGGTGCACGCCTTTGATCCCAGCACTCAGGAGGCAGAGAGAGGCAGATCTCAGTGAGTTTGAAGACAACCTGGCCTACAAAGTGAGTTCCAGGACGGCCAGGACTGTTACACAGAGAAACCCTATCTCTAACACACACACACACACACACACACACACACACACACACACACACACAGAGAGAGAGAGAGAGAGAGAGAGAGAGAGAGAGAGAGAGAGAGAG
>NW_026075386.1:0-1440 GCF_014885135.2 Alexandromys fortis
TGCTTTATATAATAATAAGCAAAATACTTTTATTTTCTTAGAAACATGCTGGAGCATTGTCTGTATTTGTGAAGGTATAACCATGATGATGATAACTTCTAGTAAATGTGTGATTACTGAATCAGCATTTTCCAAACTCAAGACAGTTGCCCATTGAAAACTGAATAAGTATCAATGACATGGTGTACATATTTTAATTTTCCATATTCTACAAAAAGGAACACAGTCATCTGACAAATTTAATTCCCATAAGTACCCTCTGGGTTACTTCCTGCATGTAGTCATGTTTGGTTTTATAAAGAACAAGTAGGACATCTCCTTATAATTTCCTTGGCTCATTGCCATATGATCAAAAAGTTCTATTTTAAACCTTTGTTATTGACATGATTTTTTATGAAATTCTGAGGCCTTAAGCACATTTCCAATTAATAATTGATCAATTTCTACATTGCCTTTTTCTAGAGGACCTGGAAGACTTTTAGGGATCAGGTATGTGTTATGTATATGGGATGATGCCCATTCCTAACTATATCTTCAACCTGAATAATTAATAAAGTCATTTGTGTATCATTTGATATAAATTCAGAGGTTTCAATATATGAACCAACTCTTTCTACATATTGCAAATTAGTAAATATGTTGAGAAATTCCTTAATAATATTATACTTAGCATATAATTCTGACATTTGGACAGAATCTTAAGTGCTTTGTCGTACTTTACTTTCTGATATATAACCTGCCTTTCTGATTTATTTGTACCAGTATAGAATGTAGGGCTCCAGTTATTGGTGTGTCACACACCATGCAAGAAGGATCCAATTAGTTCTCTTTATAAGTCAAATTCTCTCACTGTGGGATAGTTGCTAATCTCTCCAAAAATTACTACAAGCTCTTTCTCAGTGTTCAGTTTCTTCCCATAATTTGACAATTCCATCATTATTAAAAGAAGTTGTAATTTCTACTTAATTTATTCCTGCTAATTGATAAAGTCTCAATTTTCCTTTTAGAATTAACTCAGACCTTTTTCGCATAAGTTTTTTAAGTTTTTCTCATTTTATGTAGAAAAAGATCCAGTCTAAGATATTATTTTTCCTCTGCATTAAAATTCCTGTAGGAGAATTTTTGGATAGTAATATGATCAAAATGCTGTTAAAATGTGGATCCACACAATTCTCATGTGCTTCAAATTCAAAATCAATTATCTTTCAGTTTAAGATGTTAATTCCCTGGAAATATTTAAGTCCTTGTCATCATCTAAGGTTTTGTTTAAATTAATCAATTCATCCTGATTTATCCCAATAGTGGGCTGAAGCTGGGAAATTTCTTCTAGTCATTAAGAGTCTACAATCAGTTTCTTCTAATTTGCACCTTTTGAGGTCTAATTTGTTGTAAACCTATCTTTTTTATTTTTTTTAATTTTTTATTTTTTTATTGAGAATA
>NW_026075387.1:0-1431 GCF_014885135.2 Alexandromys fortis
TTGTGTGTATGCTAGCAGACCAGAAGAGGGCACCAGGCCCCATTACAGATGGTTGTGAGCCACCATGTGGTTGCTGGGAATTGAACTCAGGACCTTTGGAAGAGCAGGCAATGCTCTTAACCTCTGAGCCATCTCTCCAGCCCTGTTCATGGATTATAAAGGAGGAAATGGCTAGCAAGAGTGGATCCGGATGGAACAGAATATCAGGTCCTGGGGTAATGTTCTAAAAGATCACACCCAAGCCCTGCACCACTTGCTAAGTGTCTCAGCCACCACACTTCTAGTTTATAGGTCTGTGCCTTGGAAACAGGGTCAAACTGCTGAAGCCATTCCTCACAGGTTGCCCAAATACCACTCCTGGGCCAGACAAGAACACACAGTATTTCTGGATCTTCTTCCACTCCTTAGAACAGGGTTTTAAAACCTCCAACACATTTCTTTTTTTCTTTTTCTGTTTTGTTTTGAGACAGGCTCTCTCTAAATAGCCCTGGCTGTCCCAGAACTCAGTCTGTAGACCAGGCTGGCCTTAAACTCAGAGATCTGCCTGTCTCTGCCTCCCAAGTGCTGGGATAAAAGGTGTGTGCCACCATGCAGCTAAATACACATTTCTTATCTGGAGGAGGGTCAGGGGAGTCCTATTTCCAGGGCTATCTCCACAGTGAAGGGGCAGATTCTTTTCTTCCTAATGTTTGTCTGCTCCCTGGGGAGAATCCATTATTTACTAAATATTTATGAAACATTTGATATACCCAGGCTTTTGTGAAGTGCTAGAATAAAAAAGAAAAAAATAATAAGAGCTTCCCGTTCTCTTTAAGGAAACAGACTGACAGAGCCAAAAGTCAAACAATCGTTTTAAAAATAAAGCCTTCTCTATCAGACACAGTGGCACTCTCCTGTGATCCCAGTGGCAGGAAGATCGCAGCTCACAGTGAGCTCAGAGTGAAGCAACAGAGGAAGGAAAGGACGGGAGGGAGGAAGCAAAACAGCAGTAGCTTTTCCATCACCATCGCATGTGCTATCATGTGTACCGTATCCACCCACCCCCCACCTCTCTCTTCTCACACTGCTTTTCTTTAGCACACTGACCACCATCCATACACCCTGGGAGATCAGAAGTAGGAATTATCTGTATCTGAGATTTGTTCATGCTAAACCTTAGAAAAGTCACAGAAAAGTAAAGGGAAGAATAAATAGTCTCACTTATTTGTATTTTGTTTCAACAGTGTTAACCCTATAGCCCAAGTGGTCCTGGAACTTAGCATGGAGCCCACACTCGCCTCAATTCACAGTGTTCCATGTGCTAGTGTCACTCAGAGATACACCACCAGTCAGTCCCATCTCTTAAAGTCAAAGTTTCCCACATCGATATCTACCTCAGTTCCAATTAATATTAGATACCAATTTTCTTTCATTTGGCAGACTTCTTAAAAC
>NW_026075388.1:0-1440 GCF_014885135.2 Alexandromys fortis
GATGATAGTGATGATGATGAAGATGATGATAGTGATGATGAGGAAGATGATGATAGTGATGACTATGGTGATGATGGTGGTGGTGATGGCGGTGATGATGATGCAGGGGATGGTAATGATGTTGATGATAATGATAATAGATCAAACAAGTTTCTTCATGAGAGCCAAGGTTGAGTGGGAAGCCCTGGTGGTGAATAAGCACTCAGTAAGTCTATGAATGTTGATGTGGGTGGATGTCTGTGAAGCAAGCCAGCAAATCTAAACCCAGAGAAACTCTGAGCAAAAGATAACTCATTACTTCCTGCTGAAGACTACTTCAATCCGCAGCCATTATGGCCCCTTCTACTGTTCTTCCCACTGTACAGGGTAGAAAGCTGAGGGTTACATTTCCCAAAGCCATTCATGGTTTGCACTCATGCAATAGCCTCACATATGTGGAAGCCCACAGGTGGCACCAAAAGGAAAATGGGTCTGCTGAGAACCAGTGGAGGAGGCACCCAGTCCTACCTTGGGCAGGGTTTTGGCACCCAGTCCTACCTTGGGCAGCGTTTTGGCATTCAGTCCTACCTTTGGGCAGGGTTTTGGCATTCATTCCTACCTTTGGGCAGGGTTTTGGCACCCAGTCCTACCTTGGGCAGGGTTTTGGCACCCAGTCCTATCTTGGGCAGGGTTTTGGCACCCAGTCCTATCTTGGGCAGGGTTTTGGTATTCAGTCTTCAGATTCTGGGATTTGGTGATGAGCTGTGCCACTCTGGAGAGAATCCACATCTTTCCAGCGATATCTTGTCCCTGGCTTTGCTGCAGTTGGGCCTGGTCCATTTCAGGGTCCCATGACTGGTTTCAGTTGGGGGACAGCTGTCTTAGAGTTTCTATTGCTGTGATAAAAGAGCTTGATCAGAGCAGCTTAAGGAAAAAGGGCTCATTTCAGTTTCTAACTCAGGTTTCACTCTATCACCAAGGGAAGCTGGGGCAGGAACTCAAGCAGGGCAACAACCCTGAGGAAGGAGCAGAAGAGAAGGGCATGGAGGAATGTCACATACTGGCTTACATTCCTTGGCTTGTTCGGTCTACTTTCTTTTACTGACTAGGACCACAATCAAGGGATAACCCTCCGACATCAATCATCAATCTAGGAAATGCGCTACAGGCTTGCCCACAGACCAATATGGTGGGGTTTTTTTCTCAGCTGAGGTTCCCTCTTCCAAACCAAATGATTCTAGCTTGTGGCATGCTGAGACAAAACTCGCCAGCACACGGCTAAACATCCAACAGAAGCTGCAGCCAAAGTGGCTGTGATGAGGGAGAATCCAAGTTGCCGAGCGCATATGTAGTCTGTGTTCATGAGTCACTGGGCGATATTGGAATGTCTGTAGATAAAAGTGACTGAAATATAGAAGATAAATTGATTTTTAAAAATTACATTATATAACTTGGAATTAT
>NW_026075389.1:0-1442 GCF_014885135.2 Alexandromys fortis
TGTGGCTTTGGAGCCTGTCCTGGAACTAGCTCTGTAGACCAGGCTGGTCTCGAACTGACAGAGATCCGCCTGCCTCTGCCTCCCGAGTGCTGGGACTAAAGGCGTGCGCCACCATCGCCTGGCTTCAGAATGAATATTTTTAACATGCAAGCAGAATAAAAATTAAAGGCCTATATATGAAAGGTTTCCGAATAGATTCTGAAAGGAAAACTGAGACATCACCAACTTACAGGAATAGACCCAATAGAAACTTCAGTACCTTTTACTAATGCTGAAACTGACTTATTGTGGGCAGAAGGAAGATTAGCAAAGAGTTTGCAGTCATTTCTTGGGAGAGAATAGCAACAAATATCCCAAAGCAAGAGACTTCAGTTTATAAAAAGAACTACTTGGATCATTCCTCACATTGTAGGGAAAACACCAACTTTAGAACCTCTACATTTTATATTGGTGAAATTAAGTCAGGAAACTATTGTACCATGTTTTTGTTCTTTAATCTTTCGGCTTTTGGGGGGGCCTCCTACCCAGCTCCCAAGTAAATGACACATGGAGGCTTATTCTTAGTTAGGACACCCGGCCTTAGATTGGCTTGTTCCTTGTCAGCTTTTCTTAAATTATCCCGACTACCTCTTGCTTCTGGCTTTTTCCATTTCTTACTTCTGTATATCTTACTTTCACTCTTAGTCCACGGCAGGTGGAGTGGCTGGCCAGATGTCCTCCTCTCCTTGTTCTTTTGTTTCTCACTCCTTCCTCATTTCTCCTGCCTCCCAGCCCTGCTTATCCTTGCTCCTGCCTCGCTAATGGCCTTTCAGCTCTTCATTAGACCATAGGTGTTTTAGACAGGCACAGTAACACAGCTTCACAGAGTTAAACAAATGCAACATAAACAGAAGTCACATACCTTAAAATAATATTCCCCAACAGGAAAGACAAGGTATAAGCCAGGAAATTTAAGTAAAATACTCATAGCCCTTACGATTCTGTCAAAAGTCAGAATTATATGCTATTCTCATGGTATTATTAGATTTTCCTGGACCACTTAATATAGTTGCTGACTCTCAATATGCAGAAAGAATTGTTCTACGTATTGAAATCATTGAACATATTCCAGGTGATTGAGAATTAACTTTGTTACTTATTCAATTACAAGATATAATCAGATATAGAGATCATCCCTTATACATAACACATTTCCACTCCCATATGGGCCTACCAGGCCCTCTAGCACAAGGTAATAATGAAATTGATCAGCTATTGGTAGGACATGTGTTACAAGCCTCATAAATTCATAAGAAACATCACATTAGGGCTGGAGAGATGGCTCAGAGGTTAAGAGCATTGCCTGCCCTTCCAAAGGTCCTGAGTTCAATTCCCAGCAACCACATGGTGGCTCACAACCATCTGTAAAGGGGTCTGGTGCCCTCTTCTGGCCTGCAGGCATA
>NW_026075390.1:0-1440 GCF_014885135.2 Alexandromys fortis
AAATAATCACACAGAAACTATATTATTTAAAACACTGCTTGGCCCATTAGCTCTAGCTTCTTATTGGCTAACACTTATATCTTAATTTAACCCATTTCTAGTAATCTATGTATCGCCACATGATTGTGGCTTATCAGGTAAAATTCCCAGCATCTGTCTCCAGTGGGGCTACATAGGTTCTCTCTAACTCCTTCCTCCCAGCATTCAGTTTAGTTTTCCTTGCCTAGCTCTGTTGTACCCTATCAGGCCAAGCCAGTTTTGTTTATTCATTAATGGTAATTACAGCATACAGAGGGGAATCTCACACCAGTGGTGCAACGTGGTGGCATGCAGGTGGACATGGTGTTGGAGACCTAAAAACCTGTCCGTCCCCACAATGACACTTCTTTCGATAAGGCCACACCTCCTAATAGTGCCACTCCTTTTGGGGGCCACTTTTCTTCAAACCATCACAGCCAGCCTGGCCTAGAACTCAGATATCTTTGCCTCCCAGAGTACTAGGTTTAAAGTATGTGTCATCACTGCCCAGCGACTTTTAATTTTGTAATGTGTAAAACTATTCAAGAATTGAGCTTCTGCTTAAACCTAGAGGTTTTTTTGTTTTGTTTTGTTTTTCTCTGTGTGGCACTTAGCTTGGTAGGATAATTAAGTGAATTAATATACATTGATGTTTTTATAAAACATTTGCTTAATAAGCATGTTACAGTTTTAATTTGATGTAATATTGAATTCTTTTAAAGTTTTATACAATTTCCAGCAATTTCAATTTGCTTCTATGAATCCGATACTTTTAACAACATTCTCTGGGCAATTGTATATGTTTGTGTATAGGTGACAGGCCTTTCTAAATCCTTACATGGGACTGTTAGCTTGGGATCAGGCAATAGCAATTTGGGTGAGTTGATGTTTTGTTGTAACTCAAGTGTAAAGCTAGACGAACAAGATAAGCTATAGCAGTGTAAATTTTCATTGGGCAGGGGTGTATTTCTAGAACACATAGTTTTTCTGTGTAATAATAGCCTTGGTTGTCCTGGAATTCACTTTGTTTGAGGCTGGCCTCGAACTCAAAAAGATCCACTTGCCTGCATCTGCCTCCGAAGTGCTGGGACTAAAGGTGTGCGCCACCACATCTAGCTGTAAATTTTAATTTTAACAACCATATGCAGAGTGAATATGGGCATGTATTGTCCTTTGCACAGCATTCTTTAAGGTAGCTCATGTTTTTCTTTCTGTTTTGTTTGCTTATTTAAAAAAATGTTCATGAGCATTCCTCATCACAGATATAATGAAAGATTTTGTCAAAAATACTATCCCAACAATAATAATATTTATATTTGATTTCAGAGAAGCTATGCGAAATTATTTAAAAGAACGTGGGGATCAAACAGTACTCATTCTTCACGCAAAAGTTGCGCAGAAGTCGTATGGAAATGAAAAACG
>NW_026075391.1:0-1377 GCF_014885135.2 Alexandromys fortis
AGTGCTCTATCTGCATGTACACCTTTATGCCAGCAGAGGGCATCAGATCCCACTAGAGATGGTTGTGAGCCACAAGGTGATGCTGAGATTGAACTCAGGACATCTGGAAGTGCAGCCAGTGCTGAACCTTCTCTCCACCCCCCTCACAAAAATCTATTCTTATGGCTTCTGAATCTGTTGTTTTTCCTCCATTTTTATGTTTATATAGATCAAATCCATTCTCCTCACCATAATCAGTGACATCTCAAAATACAGAGACGAGTAACTCTGTCTCTGAAACTCTCTCTCACAGCCCTGAGCAGTGATGACTGCCACAGGTATTGTCCCTCACAATGCACCGAACTTCACCTTTCTGTGCATTCGGTGAGATGATGGTGTCTGGGGCTTGCATGTATTTGAGTTACTGTTAACAGACCTCCATCTGTCTGAGCTAGATTAAGTATGAAAAGAAATACTATACATCTGATGCGTCTTGCCCCCATAACACTGGCTGTATAAACCACACTTAAGTGCAGGCCTCCAGTCCAGCAATGGAAGTTCCAACACAAAGTGAACTCACTGATATTCTTGGAGGTTCTTCACATTACACATTTTTTTTTACACATCATGGTTTCAGATTTTGTGCTTTTTATGTTATTCCTATGTGTGTGCCTATTACACACTATTTGTCTTTTGCTAGTGTGGGGGGGGGTGCGGGTGTCTCTCTGTCTGTCTGTGTCTTTTGTTCTAGCTTAACTTTTTCTTATGTCTTAGTTGCCTGTTGTTTTCTGGTGGGAGAGGGAAAGAGAGTGTGGATCTGGGTCAGTGGAGAGATGGGGATGATCTGTGGGGAATGGTGGGAGGGAAAATGTGATCAGAATATATTGTATGAAAAAGTCCATTACCAATAATATTAAAGAATACCATAGGAGGTAAATTCAACCTCTGTATCCACTTGGGATCTAGTCACACCTGAGGGCTAAAGAAAACTGTGGGCACTTCCTCTCCTATTAAGGCTGAATGATATAAACTAGAAATATTATGTTTGGTTGATATCCATGGGATTCCACACTTTTCTGAAGGGAAACTGAAAGAGAAATGAAAGGGAATGGAGGTAGGGTTTTGGGAACTGGGAGGAGAGGATGGAGAGGAAACTGCAACAGGGATGTAAAGGGAGGAAGGGAGGATGGAAGGGAAGGACGGAGGAAGGGGGAGGGAGGGAGGAAGGAAGAGAAAGAGTGGTGCCAGGCAATGGTGGCACACACCTTTAATCCCAGCACTTGGGAGGCAGAGGGAGATGAATCTGTGAGTTCAAGGCCAGCCTGACCTACAGAGTGGTTCTAGGACAGCCAATGCTACACAGAGAAACTCTGTATCTAAAACAACCCCCCCCCCCCC
>NW_026075392.1:0-1441 GCF_014885135.2 Alexandromys fortis
ACACACTATTTGGTACCCCCACACGTGAAGGGAAGCTTGAGTTATTAGGTTCAGGGGCTATGTCACCTTTGTGCTTCCAGGGAATGTAGAGATTATCATGCTTGTAGGTCCTGAGAGTTATTTGCTTCAAGAACTGAAGGTGGAGCTATGGGTATATTTCTCTGCACTTGGAAACAGAGGCAGGAGGATCACTGCAAGTACAAGGCCAATCTAGACAGCGAGTCCCAAGCTAGTTAAACCCTGTTTCAGACAAACACAACGAAATAAGAAACTAAACAAAAATATAACAAACGACCACAAAACTGAAGGAAATCTAAATCCTATGTAAATCAACCTGCTCCAAGCAAGTCTTGGCATCATGGGAGGTCAAGTCACAACCATGAACTGCTGCAGTTCCTAGCTGTGGCCACCAAGCAGTGGCCAGGCTGGAAGGGAGCTGAGTGGGAACTGGTTACAAACCTCAGCACTTAGGCCAGGTCAGGCTGCCTCCACCCGAGAAAGGCTTTGACCAAGTCTGCAGGACCCTGTAGTGTCCTTGAACACTTGGGGCTGTTGACCACTATGGACCAAGGGTCTGGGGAATTAGAGAAGCTGCCTGGGTTGACTCTGAGCAGGGAGGAAACATGCTTTTCCCCATGTGACCTGCTAACAGGAAGCAGGTGGGAGGCGTGGGGAGCCAAGGCGGCTTCACCCTGCACCGTCATCCTGATCTTTTAGTTTGATCTTCACTAGGACCTATCATTCAAGCCCTCTGGCCTAAGGGGAGCACCAGAAACTTCTGTGTGTACATATGGATTTTCAGACCAGACAGACACTCTGGAGAAGGGGGAGGGCAATGGGCAGTCTGGGGACCCAGAGACCATGGCAACGAAGCCCCCTTTCCTGAACACATCTGCTCTTGGAGACTGACAGTGTGCATATGTATCTTAGTGAATCACTTTGTAAAGTGTATATGACTAATATCCCCATTTCACAGATGAGGAAATTGAGACCAGAGATGGACAACAAAATCCCTAATTGCCACTGTCCATGTCAAACCTACCTTCACGGAACCAACTATACATCTAGTGTGTTTGGGGTCACATGTGGATGCAGTCACAGAGACATTACAGGAAAAGCACCCGGGTCCCTGGTTACCCTCCAGGCTCAGAACGAACAGATAGCACAGCAAGGGGCTTTAGGGCGTAGAATGCAGCCTTTGGAGGAGGCAGTAGGTGATGGTACTGTGTTGACAATCAGTCTTTGGGCATGGAAAAAAGTCAAGCCAGGGTTCCGGAGCTCTGGCATTGGCAGCCCAAATCTTCCCACAGAAGACTGCCAATGAAGACCAAGAAGAACTCACCCAGGCTGGAGAGATGGCTCAGAGGTTAAGAGCATTGCCTGCTCTTCCAAAGGTCCTGAGTTCAATTCCCAGCAACCACATGGTGGCTCACAACCATCT
>NW_026075393.1:0-1382 GCF_014885135.2 Alexandromys fortis
AGAAAATGAAATATTTGAAAGGGGAAATGAGACGATTAGTACTAAGGTCAGTACTAAGGAGTCAGAAAATTCTGGAAAGCCAGAAATCTCAAGTTATTAAAGGAAAATCAATCCACGGGGTGGCACATGAATTTAATCCCAATACCCAGGCAGCAGAGGCAGATGGATCTCTGAGTTGGAGGCCAGCCTAGTCTATAAAGCTAGTTCCATAGCAGCCAGGATTATACAAAGAAACCCTACCAAAAAAAATTTAAAAGACAATCAAAGGGCTGCCTCCTTCTGAGGTGTTTATTCAGAAAGTCCTTGAAGCCCCCAGAACAATACAGACAATCGCCACCACTGTCGATTGCCCACAAGAACTAGATATTAAGGTCCTGTTTCTGAAGAGAGCACAGAGAAGTCGTGCTAGAACTGAGATGGAAGTTTGTTTCCTGCTGACCAGTCTTCAAAATGCTAAAAATCCAAAAGCTGTGCAGGCTGCTGGGGCCTGGGGAGCACGGTCGCAGATAGACCACGCTGGAGCTGCGCGAGCTACATCTTGCAGGCAACAGGAAAGTCTCACCCACGGTGTTACTCTGCTGTGGGTCCTGCATGCTCCACTAACCACCAGTCAGACAACATGCTCCCACTGGTGTAACAGCAGCAATTCTGTTCTGGTGACAGTCCATCAACTTTCTGATGGGAACCGAAGCCCACTTCGCTGGAGGGAATTCACATCTGGTACCATAGCCCTCGCCCAAAGCCTGTGGCCGGGGAGGTCATAGGCCCCAGTGTGAGCATCACTGCTGGTGTTTTGCCAAATGGAGATGATAGGTCCAGAAAATTTGCCTTCTGCGTGAAATGCATAGGCCTGTTGATCGGAGTTGCTAGCAGCTGTGGCCAAAGAAGGTTCTTTTTGCAGCGGGCAGCAGTGAACACAAAGACCCGGGCTCGTCACTGGACAAAGCACCAAAAAGAAGAGACTACTGAGCGCTCAGCCGTGAGCAGGACATCACATCACTCCCTCTGAGGCTCAGAGAACCGTGGATGACAGAAAGGATGTCAGAGCCAGAGGACAGGTGAGGACTGTTTCCAAAGCTGTCTCCAGACATGGCACGGCCAAAGTATTCACGAACCCGCATATTATTAGGCCCTGTCATGAAGCAGGGAAGGGTTCACGGAGCCCCATCCCTACCTGAGGATTTATAGGCGATTAATAGTAGCACGCGGATCTGTAGGCAACTGATGGTTGCTGGGGGAGGAGAGATATTTTCTTCATTGGTGTGGTACCCATGATCCTGTAAATAACCCTTCGCCTATGTTGCTATAAGTGACCTGAATTAAACACATTGAGTCTGTGTGTGTGTGTGTGTGTGTGTGTGTGGGGGGTGTTGTTCCTTTAT
>NW_026075394.1:0-1410 GCF_014885135.2 Alexandromys fortis
GGGGGATCCAGATTCATTGTAGACAATCCCAGAGTGATCAGGTTAACGCCAGGAATGAAAACAAACAAGAAACAGCTAGAGAAGTGGGGAGGGAGCAGGGGAGAGGAGTGGGAGCAGGGATCCAGAAGCCATGGGCTTTTGGAGACTACTTTGTTTTTGTTTTTGTTTTTTTTTAAATATTTATTTATTATGTATATAGTGTTCTGTCTACATGTACGCCTGCTGGTCAGGAGAGGGTGCCAAATCTTATTACAGATGGTTTTGAATGACCATATGGTTCCTGGGAATTGAGCTCAGGACCTCTGGAAGAGCAAACAGTGCTCTTAACCACTAAGCCACCTCTCCAGCCCCGACTTCTTTGTTTTATGTTACGTGTTAGCCCCAATTTAAAAGGATTTTTGTAAAAGGCAACCCAATGGAGTATGGAGATCTGGCTTTGAATTGCAAGAGTCCACTTTTACAAGTCTATGCCAAGTCTCGGGACTCAGAGCCTACCCCAACGTGTCTACTGTGGTAAGACTCTTGACAAAAACAGGTGCATGGGCAGACATCTCCACCCACACAATCCCACCTTAGCGAGGACTGCCTTGCGGCTTGTGGGGTCAGGGGCCTGGCACAGACTGTGGCCTCCACAGACGCCCCGACAAATGACAAGCATAAACGTAATGGGCCCTGGGCCCTAGCGGCTATGTACTGAAGCCGATCTTAGACTGGCAGAGAGCATGGGTGAGAAGGGCGTTTTCCAACACGTATCCCTGGGACCCCTGTCCGTCCCCCCATTGCATCTCCAAATGTTAAGTATTTTCTGACCAACAAACCTCTCCTCCACAATAATCCAAATCAGACCTAATTAGACCTAATTAGAAGATGCCCAGGTTTAATGAAAACACAGAGAGGGGGAAAGGAGAACCAGAACAACCACCGGCGAGGGAATAGGGGAGACCATGTGTTCATTTTCTGGGGTGCAGTTTAAGTAGCCTATGGGAGTGGTCTTGAACCTCCCTGGGGAGGGGTCACCGAGGCAACTCCCAGGGGAGGGAGCTTTGAAATGGAACTTTCCACCCAACATTTCGAAATGGATGGGAGGGGACTGGGGTGAAGCCCTGTAATCAAACATTCCAGACTCTTTGAATAAAGGGGTACCAGGGAGCTGAGGTGACGTTTGCAACCAAACACAAACCAACCCTATCAGGAAGCTGCAAACTAAGAAATTAATGGATTTCTCATTATAGTGTTAGAAATAAAACCAGGGTCCCAAAGAAAGAGACCACTCCCACTTCCGCCTGAAGAGTCCGGACAAGGCAAACTTCATTCTGGTGGTGAGTGTCTCCTCACCCCCCTCTGGCGGGGAGGGGTGTTTGGATCTTACAGTCTTACTTGTCTTTTTTTTTTTTAATATATTTATTTATT
>NW_026075395.1:0-1381 GCF_014885135.2 Alexandromys fortis
AGTGCTTGAACCCTCCTATCATTTTGAGTACCTAGATGGAACATTGATTAACTCAGGAATAAAGACAGTCCTCTACATTTAAAGAAAAGTGGGAAGTTGTTATAGTTTTGTTTTGTTTTGCAGTCTGTAATGCCCTCTAACAACATATTTACATTGGAGACTAGCTACTGCTCTAAATTCACATGAAGAAACCAGAAAAGTCTGTGGATTTTATGATGTACATAATTATATTAAAATTGTTTATAAGTGTCAGAAGACTGGGAGAAATTTGGGGTAGGACATTGGTCTGTATTCTGTCAATCATATTTTAAATAAACGCTGATTGGCCAGTAGCAGGCAGGAAGTATAGGTAGGACAACCAGATAGAATGTAAAGGCAGATCAACGAGAACAGCAAAATATACTTTTTTCATGGACAGAAATCATTAAGAAAAAACTCAATTTTATCCTGCTTGAGGAGTATATTTGGACATAAAATTTTGTTAATTTTCAAAGCAGATAGTTGAAATCAATTTAAAATATTACCTCAATCAAGAGTCAATAAATTCAGGTCAGAGAATAATGTTCTGCTATGTCTAGTGGAAGATACGCTACTGTAGTAAATATATTATAGTATTCCTGTCCTTATATCAAAAGACAATTCCCCAAACATAGTGAAACATAATGAAAACCATTTTTGAGGAATGCATGTCTATGTGCACATGGATTCACATAAAACAAAGCTCACAGCAGGATGCCTCATAATATCTCAAACTAAAAGTATCTTACCCTTTAGTAAGAACTGTCAATATAAATTGTCCTACTTACATACAATGGAGTTTTCTACAGAATGAAAATTAGCAAAGAGTTTCACACACAACATGGATGAATCATTTTCTAATCTTTTTCTGAAGGATGTTATACATATGACCTATGACCTCTTATCCCTTGCAACTTAATACATAGACATTTAAAATAAAACGTCAAAAAGATTGCTGCAATAGTATCATTGAGGAGAAAGTTTTTCCTGCATACATTGTGGAAAGAATTGTCAGAGGCATCTGGAAGAGTCCATAGCAAGGAGTCAATATTATCAACTAGACATTTCTGGGCAAGAAGAGGAGAGAAAGGAAGAGTGAGAGAAAAACATTAGAGAAGAGAATGTGTCTAAAAAACTAAAAGAAGAACCAAGATCCCAAGAGTGCATGGCAAAAATACCTGAGGTATTAGATCATATTAGAACCTGGGGCAAGGGAAGTGAAGCTCATGGAGTAACCAGGTTTAGGGTAGGGGGCCAGGATGAGAAGTTCTGAGTGGAAGGAGGAACTCTGTCACAGGAACTTGTAATGCTGTGAGATTATGGCAGCCATCATCCACATTGATCTATGATTAGGCACATCAGT
>NW_026075396.1:0-1458 GCF_014885135.2 Alexandromys fortis
ACATGAGAGAGAGAGAGAGAGAGAGAGAGAGAGAGAGAGAGAGAGAGAGAGAGAGAGAAGGCAGAGTCAAGGAGATGCCATGTAGCTGCCAAAGGAGAAAGATGCCTGCTGGAACCTTAACTTACTAGTAGGCCACAATCTTGTGGTGATACACAGATTAATAGAAATGGGTTAATTCAAAATGTAAGAGCAAGCTAGAAATATTTTGGAGTCATTGGTCAAGCAGAGTTGTAATTAATAGAGTTTCTGTGTGATTATTCAGGTCTGAGTAATTGGGAAATGATTGAGCGTCTCCACTTACACCTGCCTTCTATTCCAAAGTGCTGTAATTTCAGGTGTGAATCACTACATCTCATTTTATGTGGTTATTGGGATCAAAACCAGGACTTCCTGTAGACTAGGCATTCACTTTACCAAAAGAGCCATATCTCCATTATTTTATGATTTCTTTTGGTATTACTATGTTTATGTATATACAATTGGTATATTAATTACTCTTACAATTTAATGCTATAACTTTTTAGGTAGTGATTTTCTTTTGTAGATATGTGGTTGGGTTTTGTATATAATACAATATAGCTGATAAAATTCTAGATATGTACTACTGTATAGCATCCGTATGTCTTCTTTAGCTGTAATTAATGAATTTGGGCTCATAGAATAATATGGCAGTGTCAGAGACAACCATTTTCTCTGTGAGCAATATAAGAATGGAGGACAAACTTGATATTTAGATAGGTGCAGTACAGAAAAGAGGTTTTTGTGTTACCTTCATACCCTCTCCAATAATGGGAATTGTGGCTACAAATATCCTCTTATATACTATATAATCTATTTTCTTTATTTTATAACAAAGGAATTGGGATCCTGGCTGTAGAATCCACTAACCTGAAAGGCTTGCCTGAACCATAAGATCACAAACTCTTAAACTGTTCTTTCCTCAAAATATATTTCCTAAGGCTGGCAGAAGTTAAAATATTTTAGGTCTTTGTGTCACTATTCTTAGTTTCTAAAGTAGACTTATATTAATTTATCTAGATTTCTGTAGTTTACTAAATCAAAAGGTTTTTGTGTTGTATGTGTATAGATATGCATTGGGAGAGGGCTTGTTTGTAAAATGAGAAGAATGAAAAGTAGAAAAAATAGTGATGTCTTAAAAAATAAAATGTTGGAATGGTTCAGCAGTAAAAAGCACCTAGCTACTCTTGCAGAGGACTGGTACTCATGTCAGGAGCTCATAATCATCAGTAACTTCAGTTTCCAGAGTTCCAGCACCCTCTTCTAGCCTCTGTCATCACTGCTATACATGTTTAAATATATATAAATTAAAGTAAATCTTTAAAACAATTAAAATTGCCTTTATAAGTTTATGGAGCTTTATAGCTAACAACTAACTCAGTTCCTGAGTAACTAAAAGTAAGGGTTATTATTTGTGCGTGACAAGTATAGTGTTAAATA
>NW_026075397.1:0-1387 GCF_014885135.2 Alexandromys fortis
AGAGAGAGAGAGAGAGAGAGAGAGAGAGAGATGAGACTTCTGAGATAATAGTGGAAGTGGCAGAACTATAAAATTCAAGATAGGTATCTGAAAATTACTTCAAAATCATTTTCAAGTTATTCATGATGTTACTTCTCCATTTTAAATTAAGTGTAGAGCTTGTTCAGAAACACTTCAATACCATATCCTCCAACAGTTAGGAGAATGGGGAATGAATGTTGACACTAGTGATACCCACGGAGGAATATATAAAATCAAGACATCCTGGTTTTTACTTAACAATAAATACTACAAATTTACCCCCTAAGTGTATAGTCTTTCTTTAAAGGAAAAACCTACAACATTTAGGACATAGGTTGTTAATATGTATATTTTTCAATATCTCACATAACACTATCTTAAGCATACCATGAAACTACCAGTTAAAGTAAGAAATTCTGGGGAGTGTTGGTCTAGATGTGCAAATTAAATTATTTGAGGAGTCTATGCTCTTTCTGGGAATGATTAACAATGAATAGTGTCCTCCATACTCATAATATTCAAGAGGGTCAAACCCAAATCTATCAGAATACACATTGATTGAACAAGAACATTTTTGAAAAGACAAATAAATAGAAGTCTGTTAGGGTAAATATTCTACTTCACTGTTTTGATAAGAAGATGAAGAAATCTAAATAATTAGCATTATCGTGTGTAGAGGCAGCCAGAGGGCCTATAAGCACAATCCAAGAAGGCTACAGAAGAAGCCAGTACTTCTGAACCTTTGACTATCTTTGAATTTCAGTGTGCAGAACTGTAAGAAAATAAATTTCTTTGTTTAAGGAGAAGTCTACAGAAATCCTAGTTATAAAATAATCTTTAGGTTTGTTGATTTTTTTTGCAGTTAGAGTGTTCATTAAGAGTCAAATCATAATTTTAAAAATTTTTAAAATCAGAAAGCAACATGTTATTTGAGAGAAATCCTTTCATCAAAAACTCTTTTGTTTCTTTTTATTTATTTTATGTTATTGTATGTTATGATTACAATATTTGTCCATTTCCCTCTCCTCCCTCCAAGCACTTTCATATCTTTTTTCCTTGCTCTTTTTCTAATTCACAAGCACATATGTTACTAAATATAACCTTTAAGTCTGTATAATGTTACTTATTTCATCTCTTTTAACAAGTGAATAGCTGTAGTTGGCAAAGTCCTACCATAAGTTATTACACACAACTACGTATTCTAAAGTGGCAGAAAATGTAGGGATAAGCCCTCCCCTTGGGGGCGGACTGCCCTCAGGCGTATGTTTACTGATAAATTGGGCGCACAGATGCTGCACGCCCCTTCCTGCTTCCGCTGGGTACTCCGCTGGAACCTTGGTTTCGTGAGTCTGGTTTTGTTATTAAA
>NW_026075398.1:0-1439 GCF_014885135.2 Alexandromys fortis
CCCTCAATGCAGAGATTTGGTCTCTATTGAGCATCCACAGGACGTAGGCATAGGACTGCAATCACTCTGAGTTCGTAAGTACATCTGTCCTTTTGTGTTAAGGACTCTGTTCCCTTTGATTCATCGATCACCTAGGGTTAATGGGTTTCCCCATTTGGAATTGCTGGCCAGTGTGATCTCACCAACTCCTGAAAAAATGTTATTGCTCTTTCCAGAAATCATTGGAAGGACCTTCTTACTGAAAGTACCCTGTACTTGATCAAAGAACATGAAGATTTCAGAATGGTACTTGCCAAAAAGTGTCATCCTTACTGAGTAACTTTCACAATGTTGGAAGTTACATTGAGAAAATGCTCTAAAGTCTTATCCAGCTGGGCACCTTGTTATCTATAATAACAACAGGATTGGCAAGACATTATCATTAGTAAATTAGTGGCATGAACATATATGAATATTGGGCAATTTTCTGCTCCACAAAATAAAAAAATAAAACTATATCTACAATATTGTCAGCCTAAGAACCTCTTGATCTTCTGCCCATAAATACACTGCATTTGCTTATGAATATTTCAGTTAATTTTAATTATATTGTATAGATATTCCAGGTACACAATGACCTTTTTTTGCTGCTGCTATAATATCTATTGAGCGAAGCACTGTAATGCCTACACAAAAATTCTGATTACTTTTTTTATACTTTAAATATTAAAACTTGAGTCACATCTTTTCTCACTAAGCTATGGTGTATTTTCTATTTACTGAAATATTGTTTGAAGCCTATTCTGTCTTACATAAAGGCATCACCAAAGGTTTTGTATTTACTAGTCTTTGTATGTCAGTACCCTTATTTTGATTTTACTAACATGTCTCATTGTATTAAAACACATTTCAATTAAATTTTTAAATTAAAAAGCAATAGAATAAATTATAAACAGTTTAGCCCAACATATATAAATTCAATCTAATAAACACTAACAATCATTATACTCTGGATATTTTAAGCAGTTCTGAGAGAACTTGTAGAAAATTCTGAGAAGAAGAAAACTCATCATAGAAATGTTTTTATATTCAACAAGATAAAAAAATGAAGGCTCACAGAGTTATGCAGTGGTTTCTCATAATACAATTAGGTGATTTCACATATAAACTTATAGCTATTAAGACACCAGTGTAATTCTTAAGTAACCCTTCTCTACTTTGGATCATTTCAAAATTGAAAGAAAATATCAATACAGCATAATGTAAAAAAAAATGTGTGTCTTAAAAAGTAACAATAAGAAAATCTGGACACTCTGGAGGTATATAATGATCAGTACTAAACTTTCTTCTTAAATCTGTCTGTATGAAACATTCATATAAACTATTAGCAAATATTTTAATTTCATTTTATAAATAGTATATTTATATTATTATTAATTGTGTTTGTTTCAATGATATGC
>NW_026075399.1:0-1457 GCF_014885135.2 Alexandromys fortis
GATTAGATCTATGTATGTCTCTCTCAGGGTCCTCATTGTTGTCTAGGTTCTCTGGGATTGTGATTTGTAGGCTGGTTTTCTTTGCTTTATGTTTAAAAACCACCTATGAGTGAGTACATGTGATAACTGTCTTTCTGTGTCTGGGTTACCTCACTCAAAATGATGTTTTCTAGCTCCATCCATTTGCCTGCAAAGTTCAAGATGTTGTTATTTTTTTTCCAGCAACTTTTCTTACTATTCGTTTAAAAAGGCAGCTTCTGCTGATGGATAAACAAGTCCCTATAGTCATATTAATTAGCATTCTAGATTGTTTTTAAAAATCCATCTCAATACCGGGCAGTGGTGATGCCTTTAGTCCCAGCACTCAGAAGGCAGGAGCAGGCAGATCTCTGTGAGTTCGAGGCCAGCCTGGTCTACAAGAGCTGGACAGGCACCAAAGCTACACAGAGAAACCTTGTCTCAAAAAACAACAACCAAAAACAAACAAACAAAATTCAACTTAGTATCTTTGTGTGCTTCATGATTTATTTATGTTCATAGGCTCAAGTCTTCCCACACAGAAGACAGGCTTGCTCCAGGTGACTCGTCCTGCCCATAGGATACTGGCAATCACTTGCAAAGTGATTCTTGGAAACACTTGCCCTGCAAGCCTGACCTGAGTTGTTTCCCCAAACCCACAGGGGGCAAGGAGAAAACTGCCTCCTGCAAGTGGTCCTCTGACCTCAGCACACACCCTGCGGTACATGCGGTACATGCAGGCCACGCCCACCTGTGCACACACACAAATGTAATAACAAGAAAAAGAGATAGATAGGATCTTTCTATCATGGTGCATTAATAGAGACAGGCCACTGAAAATACCTGCTGTCCTGCTAAGGTCACTCTCAAGACATTCCCCGCTTATGTGACATGCTCCCCATTAATAAACAGCATCAGAACACTCCACCTGCAGCCTGAAATCCTCCCAAGTGTCACAGGCTTTGGTACTGAAACAGCCAGATGTGAATTTGCAACATTGTAACCAAGTAACTTGGAGCTTTACAAGGTTCTTAAGATAAATCTTCTTTTTGTATATTTGTTGACAGAGGTGAGCATAACTGGCTGCTGACTTAATCCTCCCTCATCTTGTTCTTAAAGATAAAGGGCTTCCTGAGAACAGACATAGAGAAGACTCACACATTCTCTCTCTCTCTCTCTCTCTCTCTCTCTCTCTCTCTCTCTCTCTCTCTCTCTGTGTGTGTGTGCATGCGTGCACGTGCATGCATGCAGACCCATGCCTTAAAACCCACGTGGAGGTTAAAGGACAGAGTTTTAGTTGCATTTTTTTTAATTATTTTTTAAGTATTTATTTATTTATTTGTTATGTATACAATATTCTGTCTGTGTGTATGCCTGCAGGCCAGAAGAGGGCACCAGACCTCATTACAGATGGTTGTGAGCCACCATGTGGTTGCCGG
>NW_026075400.1:0-1438 GCF_014885135.2 Alexandromys fortis
ATATGAATGAGATAAATAGATCCGAACAGTCCCAGATAACAAACGCCATTCTAGAAGAGCCAGGGCGTCACCAGATGGGATTTGGTTTCTGTCATCAATTCCACACTGTCCTTCCTGAGGTCTTGGGAAGCACTGCCACAGACCAGCATGACAAGCCATGGCGTCCTCACCCTCATCCTCATCATCGTAACCGACTGGTCTATTTCCATTGCCCTTCTGGTGCATGAAGCCTTTCTAACCTCTGCCTGCCACTCAGCTTTGAGGGGCCTGTGATGCTCTGGGAGGAACGGCGCTGTTTGTAGGGATCGGCTGGCGGTGGGCTGGGCAGCATTCCCAGCCACCACCTATCTACTCGCTGTTTTGTTTGTCTCCCGGACTGCTGTGCTTGCCAGAGGACCACTAATAGCATCCAAACATTCTCGGTTTCTGGACGTGTTTGTGTTTACCAGGCGCTCGAGGTTCAAGTCACACAGTCTGCCCTGTTAACTCTGCCTTGGCCAGCCAGGATTTGAAACCAGCTTACCTGACAGCATTGGGGAAGTTATGAGTCACTCACTATCGTTGCTAATGCATGCTTCATCTCATACAATCATAACTACATATCATCCTCAGCGGCCCAAAGCTGGCCGTGTGCTTGCCCGCCGCTGCCAAATTACCTCACTCAGTTTAATCTGCTGCTTTGTTTTCCAGGAAGGGTTTCCACACACATTATCTCACTGGTACGTCACAGCCGCCTAGCAAGTGAGGCTGGGTTGGTAGTGGTGCCCCCACTTAACACGAGGAAACTGAAACGGGGGGGGGAGGTGTGTGAAGGAGTTGATAAGCACAGGGCAGAAGCTTGGACTCATTATACCATGAAATCAGATTGAAAATAATCACCTCTTGGAAGCCTGCAGAGACACTGGCAACAGAGGGTCGTTCTCTCTGTGTAGTTTGCTCTGCCATCTCCATAGCAGGTTTCTGCGCCGGGACCGCTCCAGTGGCTAGCTGTTGGCCTGTCACTGCTCGCCAGAAGCCCCAAGGAGCTCTTACAGGTGTGCAGGTGCTGATGAGGTGTGAGCTGGGCACGTGGAGCAGACAGTGGGACTCAGCAAAAACAGAGCTTGGCGGCCATCCCTGCCCCGAATGATGAGACTGGGTGGAGGTCATCCTTGCTTCTTCACTTTAAGAATGGGAAAACTTTAGCCGGGTGGTGATGGCGCACACCTTTAATCCCAGCACTTGGGAGGCAGAGGCAGGTGGCTCTCCATAAGTTTGAGGCCAGCCTGGTCTACAGAGTGAGTGCCAGGACAGGCTCCAAAGCTACACAGAGAAACCCTGTCTCAGAAAATGAAAACAAAACAAAACAAAAAATAGGAAAACTTATGCTGCGTTCAATTCCCAGAACCCACCCACATGATGGGAGGAGAAAACTGACACCAAAGCTTGTTCTCTCTCT
>NW_026075401.1:0-1443 GCF_014885135.2 Alexandromys fortis
AAGAAGAAGAAGAAGAAGAAGAAGAAGAAGAAGAAGAAGAAGAAGAAGAAGAAGAAGAAGAAGAAGAAGAAGAAGAAGAAGAAGAAGAAGACGTCACATTTAAATTTGAAGAAAAAGAAGTGAGGCATGATGACTCACACCTGTAACCTAGAACTTGGGCAGCTGAAACAGAAAAGTTTCAGACATTCTCAAATAGCCTGTGATATAGGGTGAGAGCCTGTCTTTTAATAAAAGGCGAACCAAAAGAAATTTATATCAAAGAAGTTCCAATTACCAAATATTGACTTTATGCAGTAAACATAACTTTGTAACCAGTTAAATACATTATTAAAAGCAGAAGTGCAAGTGTAATAAAATTCAGACACATGTCTTCTACTCCATTGTCTCCTTCAAACTGAAAGTGAAGTGTATCAAATGAGATTAAGAAAAAAAAAAAGAATCCTGAGGTTGTTATCATTTCACTACCTATCTATCTAGATTTATCCTAAAGCCATTGTTTTAAGTGAATGGAGAACTAGACAACATCACTGGCATCTTGGTAAAACCTCCTTTCTGATTTTCTCTTCTGACCTTAAATGATTGCATGCCAGCCCGTAGTCTCATGTCAACTCTCATTGATGATGCTGTAAAATAGTTCTATGTCAAAATTCACTTTGTGATTTATACTGACTGTGTTCAAAATCTATTCACTATAGCATTTTAAAATCTGAGTTTATCAGTAACAACATATCCAAAATTAAACATAGTTTCTTTCTCCAAAACTCTACTTTAATGTCCTATATACAGACATTTTCTCTGTACTTTTATTGTGAGTAGTTCAATCTAATGGCTGCTGTCAACTTTACTCTCCTCAACTGCCTTCCAAATAATCTCCCAGAATTCATTCTTGCTACTGACTTATCCATTCTTTATTCAGCTCTTAGAAACATAACTTCTGTGACTAAGAAGCATTTCTGTATACAGATACTTGTCAACTATAAATTTGTACTACTTTCAAATCCAAATATAAATGTCCAGAAAAAAACTCCATCTGTGGTACTGATAAAATATTTAACATTGATTGTATCAGTGGTTGGCCTGCATTGTTGTAGGAGCTCAGTTATTTGTTCCTGGTTGCCCAGACTGGTAATAACCACACAGAAACTATATTAATTAAATCACTGCTTGTGCTATTAGCTCTAGTTTCTTATTAGCTAATTCTTACATCTTAATTGAACACATTCTATCAATCTGTGTATTTCCACGTGGCTGTGGCTTTACTGGCTAGGTTCCAGTATGCCTGTTCCCAGATTCTGCCTTCTTTTTCCCAGCATTCAGTTTAGTTTTCCCTACCTAAGTTCTGCCTTGCTATAAGTCAAACCAGTTTCTTTATTCATTAAACAATAAAAGCAGCACATAGCTAGAAGGACCTCCCACACCACTACATCCTTAAGCTCAGTGTAG
>NW_026075402.1:0-1409 GCF_014885135.2 Alexandromys fortis
AACAGGAACTACAGAGACAAGTACTACCAACAGAATACAAGAGATAGAAGAAAGAATATCAGACACTGAAGATACCATAGAGAAAACAAACACATTGATCAAAGAAAACAGCAAAACCAACAAATCCTCATCACAAAACATTCAGGAAATATGGGACACAATAAAAAGACCAAACCTAAGAATAATTGGAGTAGAAGAAGGAGAAGAAGTACAGCTCAACGGTTCAGAAAATATATTTAATAAAATTTTAGAAGAAAACGTTCCCAACCTAAAGAAAGATATACATATGAAAGTTCAAGAAGCATACAGAACACCGAATAGGCTGGATCAAAAAAAAAATCTCCTCACCATATAATAATCAAAACACAAGGCATTCAGAATAAAGAAAGAATATTAAGAGCTACTAAGGAAAAAGGCCAAGTTACTTATAAAGGTAAACCTATCAGACTTACACCTGACTTCTCTATGGAAACCATGAAAGCCAGAAGGTCCTGAATATATGTACTGCAGAAACTAAGAGACCATGGATGCAAGCACAGACTACTATACCCAGCCAAGTTTCATTCACTATAAATGGAGAAAACAAAATTTTCCAGGATAAAAACAAATTTAAACAATATGTAGCCACAAATCCAGCCTTACAGAAAGTGATAGAAGGAAAATCAGAAACAAAGGAGTCCAACAATGACCACAATAACTCAGACATCTCGAAACCCTTCACCAGCACAATTCAAAGAAGGAAAACACACAAACTCTACTACTAAAAAAGCGACTGGAGTTAAAAACCACTGGTCATTAATATCACTTAATGTCAATGGACTCAACTCACCTATAAAAAGGCACAGGCTAAGAGATTGGATACAAAAACAGGATCCAACATTCTGCTGTTTACAAGAAACACACCTCAAACACAAAGACAGGCACCTACTCAGAGTAAAGGGATGGGAAAAGGCTTATCAAGCAAATGGACCTAAGAAACAAGCAGGTGTGGCCATATTAATTTCTAACAAAGTTGACTTCAAACTTAAATCAATAAAAAGAGATGGAGAGGGACATTTTATATTCATAACAGTAATAATTCATCAGGATGAAGTCTCAATCCTGAATATCTATGCTCCTAATATAAAAGCACCTACGTACGTAAAAGAAACATTACTAAAACTCAAGGCAGCCATCAAACCCCACACACTAATAGTAGGAGACTTCAGCACTCCTCTCTTGCCAATGCACAGGTCAATCAGACAGAAACCTAACAGAGAAACAAGAGAATTAATGGAGGTAATGAATCAAATGGACTTAACAGACATCTATAGAATATTTCACCCAAATAGGAAAGAATATACCTTCTTCTCTGCAGCTCATGGAACCTTCTCGAAAATTGACCACATACTCGGTAACAAAGCAAACTT
>NW_026075403.1:0-1437 GCF_014885135.2 Alexandromys fortis
GAAATGCAAATCAAAACAACTCTGAGATACCATCTTACATCTGTCAGAATGGCTAAGATCAAAAACACCAATGATAGCTTATGCTAGAGAGGATGTGTAAGGGGAACACTCATCAACTGATGTGGGAATGCAAAGTTGTACAACCACTTTGGAAATCAGTATGGCAGTTTTCAGAAAATTGGGAATCAACCTACCTCAGGATCCAGCGATACCACTCTTGGGCATATACCCAAAAGACATACTACAAAGGCATTTGTTCAACTATGTTCCTAGCATTATTTGTAATAGCCAGAACCTGGAAACAACCTAGATGCCCCTCAACTGAAGAATGGATAAAAGAAAATGTGGCACATTTACACATTAGAGTACTACTCAGTGGTAAAAAAAAAATAATGATATCTTGAATTTTGCATGCAAATGGATGAAATTGGAAAACACTATCCTGAGTGAGGTAACCCAGACCTAAAAAGATGAATATGGTATGTACTCACTCATAAGTGGATACTAGCTATAAACAAAGGATATTGAGCCTGTAGTTCATGATCCTAGAGAAGCTAAGTTATAAGGTGAACCCAAAGAAAAACATGTATAGATCCACCGGGAAATAAAAAACAGACAAGATTGGGAGCATGGGGGTGGGGAAGATAGGAGGGTGGAAGGGGAAGAGAACGGGAGAAGAGAAGGGGTGAGGAGAACTTGAGGGAATGGGATAGTTATGATGGAAGAAGGAGAGAGATGAGAGCAAGGAAAGAGATATCTTGATTGAGGGAGCCATTATAGAGTTAGCAGAAACCTGGCTCTAGAGAAATTCCCAGGAATCCACAGGATGACCCCAGCTAAGACCCTAAGCAATAGAGAAGGGGCCTGATCTTGATTTGCCTTGTAGTCAGACTGATGAATATCTTAACTATCACCATAGAACCTTCATCCAGCAACTGATGGAAACAGAGGCAGAGACCTGCATCAGAGCCCTGGACCGAGCTCCCAAAGTCCAGTCAAACAGTGGAAGGAGTGAGAATATAAGCAAAGAGGTCAAGACTGTTGGGGTCACCCACTGAAAAAGTTTACATGAGCTAATGGGAGCTCACCAACTCCAGCAGGACTGAAAAGGAACAAACATAGGACCCAACTAGACCCTCTGAATGTGGTTGACAGTTTCATGGCGGGGGGGGAGGGGACGTTGGCAGTGGCACCAGAATTTATCCTTACTACATGTACTGGCTTTTTGGGAACATATTCTCTTTGGATGGATGCCTTGCTCAGCCTAGATATAGTAGGGAGGGCCTTGGACCTTCCATAAAGCAATCCTCTCTGAGGATTAGATGGGGATGGAGTGGGACGGAATGTGGAAGGAATGGGAGGAGGGGAGGAAGTGGGATCTTGGATTGGTATGTATAATGGAAAAAGATAGTTTGTTTTCTTTTTTAAAAAATAAAT
>NW_026075404.1:0-1384 GCF_014885135.2 Alexandromys fortis
ACCTCCTTAGCAATCAGGGAAATGCAAATCAAAACAACTTTGAGATATCATCTTACACCTTTCAGAATGGCTAAAATCAAAAACACCAATGATAGCCTTTCCTGGAGAGGTTATGGAAGAAGGGGTACCCTCATCCATTTCTGGTGGGAATGCAAACTTATGCAACCACTTTGGAAATCACTGTGGCAGTTTCTCAGGAAATTCGGTATCAACCTACCCCTAGACCCAGCAATACCACTCTTGGGAATATACCCAAGAGATACCCTATCATATGACAAAAGCATTTGTTCAACTATGTACATAGCAGCATTATTTGTTATAGCCAGAACCTGGAAACAACCTAGATGACCTTCAATAGAAGATTGGATGAAGAAAGTGTGGAATATATACACGTTAGAGTACTACTCAGCGGTAAAAAACAATGACTTCTCTAATTTTGCATGCAAATGGATGGAAATAGAAAACACTATCCGTAGTGAGGTATCCCAGACCCCAAAAGAGGAACATGGGATGTACTCACTCATAATTGGTTTCTAGCCACATATAATGGTCATTGAGTCTATAATCTGCGATCCAAAAAAAGCTAAATAAGAAGGTGAACCCAAAGAAAAACATGTAGTTGTTATCCTGTATATGGGAAGTAGACAAGATTGGGAACTTGGGGGTGGGGTCGGACAGGGGTAAGGGGGGATGGGGAGAGAATAGTAAGAAGGGGAGGTTGGGGGGAACTTGGGTAAACGGGATGATTGGGAGAAAGGAAGGTTGGATAGAGGAGCAAGGAATCACATCTTAGGGTTGGCAAGAGACTTGAACCTAGAGGTGCTCCCAGGTGCCCAGGGCGATGTCCCCAGTTAGTTCCTTGGGCAGTTGAGGATAGGGAACCTGAAATGACCCTATCCTATAGCCATACTGATGAATATTTTGCATATCACCATAGAACCTTCATCTGGTGATGGATGGAGATAGAGACAGAGACCCACACTGAAGCTTCGGACCGACCTCCCAAGGTCCCAATGAAGAGAAGAAGGAGGGAGAACATGAGCAAGGAAGTCAGGACCGCAAGGGGTGCACCCACCCACTGAGACAGAGGGGCTGATCTATTGGGAGCTCACCAAGGCCAGCTGGACTTTGACTGAAAAAGTATGGGATAAAACTGGACTCCTTGAACATGGCGGACAATGAGGGCTGATGAGAAGCCAAAGACAATGGCACTGGGTTTTGATCCTACTTCATGTTCTGGCTTTGTAGGAGCCTAGCCAGTATGGATGTTCACCTTCCTAGACCTGGATGGAGGAGGGGGAGGACCTTGGACTTTCCACAGGGCAGGGAACCCTGACTGCTCTTCGGACTGGAGAGGGAGGGGGAGAAGAGTGGGGGGAGGGGG
>NW_026075405.1:0-1429 GCF_014885135.2 Alexandromys fortis
ATTCTGTAGGTGGTTTCTGGGGCCAGAGAGAGTGTAAGGCAGGTGGGAAATTATTTTATCTTTTTCTGGTACTTAAGAGGAGGGTACTCTGTAGCACGATTAATAAAAACCTAGAGACAGAAATTGGGGTTTAACCTGAAGGTCAGAAAAGCAAAACATCCAGCCACCAGCTCTTACCTCTACCTCAGTCAGAAATGGCCATCCTGCTTCCATGAATCTTAGAATGAGACTGTGTGTGAGGGCTGTCTCCTCCCATTTTATATTCCTCTCTAGTGCTGGGTGGGATTAGAGGTGTTTCTATGGCAAACTCCTGTGGCTAATGGGATTAAAGGTGTGTGTCACTACTGCCTGGTTTGTAAGGCTGATCAGTGCGACTGTTTTACTCTCTGAACTTTAAGCAATCTTTACTTAAATAACAAATGAAATATCACTACAGTACTCAGTAGAGAAGGAAAGCAAAAATGTTCCTCAGACAACATGGTATCAAGAATAAGAACTCGGGAGTTCTAAAAGAGGTCTTGTTTCAAATTCTGCTCTAGCTGCTTGCCTTTTGGGTAAGTCCCATAGATATTTCGGCTTTTGATTCCACAGCTGGAAAATGGGGTTTTCTTTGACCTACAAGGTTGTTACAGAATTTGGAGTTTGGAGTTATAGAATTTGGAGGCCAGTGCCTAGGGAATTACTAACCAATCTACTAGTTATTAACTGCCTCTCAGTGCCAAACTCTATCTGAAGCTGGTTTGAGTCTCTGTGTGTTAATGGACAGATACCAATGCTGGCTAGCTGTTTGTGCATAGCCTCTGGCCATCATTTCCAAGGGTCTGGGGCTAGCTAGACACTGCCCATAGCATGGCAGACCTTGGACCACCGTAACAGATGTCTGTGGAGGAAAGAGATCATGGAGGAGTTAGCTGTACTGATGATCCTGTGTTCCTGGTGGTGGTTTTAGATTTATTCTTTCCTGTGGTCAGAACACCTGCTTCTGCAAAGGGTCTGTGTAGACATTCACACAGTTACTGGTGCTGCCCTGACTTGGAGACTGGGATGTGTGCAGTAGCACCTTGTCCAGGTGCTCAACAGTCCTTTCTCAGTGTTTCCAGCAGAAGTAGACAGAATGGCAGACTTTGAGATAGACAAGGGGTGAGAAATCCCATGATTTAGAAGCGTGTTGAAGAGAATTGCTGCTACAATGACGTTTTCTCTGTTAATTCCTGGATTCCCCCCCCCTTTTTTTTATCTTATCACCCCAGAGAACTAAGACCAGAACTGGATAGTGTTCTAGAAAAATGCTTGAACTCACTCAGCTAAAATCTGCAAGTAATTATCATGCAAATAACTGAGCTATATATTTCACCACAAAACTCTAGGGCATTACTTAAAAAGCTGTAAACTAAAAAAGAAGGAGGAGGAGGAGGAGGAGGAGGAGGAG
>NW_026075406.1:0-1437 GCF_014885135.2 Alexandromys fortis
ACATGGTGGCTCACAACCATCTGTAATGGGGTCTGGTGCCCTCTTCTGGCCTTCAGGCATACACACAGACAGAATATTGTATACAAAATAAATAAATTAAAAAAAAAAAAAAAGAAAGCAGCCAATCCATGAAGAAATGGTCTTCGATCTGCACGATGAAAAAGACAGACAGGAAACAAGCCCCGAGGCCAGGTCTGTGCTTAAGCAACTCTTCTGGAATGACGCTGAGGTTTTCAGAGGACCATGGTAGCCCAGACCGGCCTTCTAGCCTAGGGGAGTAATTTTCAGTAATCATCACAAATCCTGACTCCACTCCCCTGTCAACATTAAATGAATTCTGTCTGACTGGGACTATTGAACTGGTTCCATTCAGAGCAAAACAAACAGCTAGACTCGAGAGACAGGCTGTATTGACTTGATGTCACTGTCTTTCCTGGACCTACTTGGGTAGAGGTTTTGTTTCTCAGCTGGCGGTGACTCCCCAGCTACCACTGTCTGTGGTCCACCCTCACAGTGACCCTTGACCACTTCCAGAAATTTTCTTTTACAGGTGAGAGACACAGGGCCACTGAGCTCCACATTCCAACCTCTGCCTGCAGGAAGTCTCCAGGCTGTGTGACATTCCCAACTGTTCCTCTCATCCCTTCGTCTTGCTTTCCATAGAAGTGTGTAATAAATGGGATGAGGTCACTAAAAGAATCCTTTAAGCAACTTTCTTAACCCGATCCCTCCATTATCAATCTTCATCCTCATCTTCCAGTTCCTGGTTCCTCAAGACCTCCCACTCCCCACAAATCTCATCTCTCTTCCCTTACACCCACTTTTCTTCTGTCCAAATGATAAGCAAATATCCACCAACTGACTCCCCTAAATTTATTAACTATCCAGGTGGGTGTCTTCTCTTCCTCAGTTGAAACGGGATCTCTCATCATTGAACACAGCCCATAAATTTGCTTAGGCTGCCTGGCCAGTGAGCTTCATGGATCCCCCTGTCTGTCTCCCCATGGCTGAGCCTACAGGTGCAAACCGCCATGCCCAGCACACATGGGTTCTGGGGATCTGAACTCCGGTCCTCAGGCTCCCACAACAAGCACTTTGCTGACTGAGCTATCCTCTCTATCCTCTATGGTTGCATTTTTTATTGTAAATTTTGTGCTTTAGTCATTTCTGATTGGTCTGCTTGTATTTGTCCTTCTAGAATGTTAAGCTTCTAAAGGCTGATGTTTGCGTAGTTCATTTTGTGTGCACCTACCTCTGCACAGAAGAGCCCAACCCGAATTTGTTGAAATGAATTTTGGTAGATTTACTTGCAATCTTTTTATGTCGGTTAAGTGTATGGGCTAAGGAAAAATGGTGGTGGAAGGGAAGGACAGAGAAGAAGGAGAAGAGAAGGAAGAGGAGGAGGAGAAGGAGGAAGAGGAGGAGGAGGAGGAGGAG
>NW_026075407.1:0-1442 GCF_014885135.2 Alexandromys fortis
AGGAGGAGAAGAAGAAGAAGAAGAAGAAGAAGAAGAAGAAGAAGAAGAAGAAGAAGAAGAAGAAGAAGAAGAAGAAGAAGAAGAAGAAGAAGAAGAAGAAGGTATAACATTGTGATGAGTACATACTATTTTTTAAAAAAGTTCATTATGTTGGATGGACATCAGAACATAAAGTTATTGAGTAAGGATTAGAGGTTTAAACAAGGAAACTGAAAAAAAAATGAGATTTAAGAATTTGCCATCAGGAAATATACAAAGAAAATCATCAGAACTTTTTCTAGCTATGTTATAATTACTGATATCAAGCAATTTTAGTTAGTATTTTACTAGGTCATCTAAATTCTGAGGCCTACGTTTATGAGCCTGGTTCCCTAAGCCTCACTTTCTAGACAACATATGGATTTTACTTTGAAATCTATCAATAAGGAAGTGGATATCTGAAGTTAAACAACAAAAGTTACAAATGTATTTCTTCTTTATTAACAGCTCGATTTCCTATCTTAAACTAAAATAACAAGAGATTTATCTCTAAGTAGTCTTTTGGCCTTTTACACAAGTTAACCATTTTAAGTTTAAAAAATTAAATTAGAAAAAATTAATTTAAATTAAAAAGTAAATTATATATATTTAAATAGTATAATAATAGGGATGCATTATTGTATATATTAGTATATGTCATTGTTATATTCATAGATAATATGAATTTATATTATATATGTTGGGATATATGTTTCTTATAGTTTGGGTAACAGTTACTGAAAATTTCACTATGTTCAGTGTCTTTTTAAGACTGTAATAGAATTTGCATCACACATCCTAAAATGGTTTTAAATTGGCTTCTTTCATGTATTAATATGCATTTTTAAACATTTCTCATGTCTTCTCAAAGCAAATTAGCACTTGTGTGTCTCTTATTATAATATTCTATTTTTTGATGTATCCCTATTTGTTTATTCATTTACATCAACAACATTATTGTCTGCCTTCAAGCCTCAATAATTAAAAAAAAACAGTAGCTATTATAATGTGTGCTTATGTACAGATACATAATTCTAACACAACTGGATAAACATTAAGAACATAACTACTAGGTCATACAAAAATTTGAGTTTGTGTTTTTAAGAAATTTTTTGAATTTTCTTTAATTCTGTCAGAAAAGAAAAAGTAGTTTTGCTTTTCCAGATTCTAAGTAGTAGTTTGTATCCTCAGTGTTTTGAATTTTACAAATCATTAAGTATATATAGTAACTTAATATTATCTTGGTTTATTATTATTAAATGGCATGAGATATTAAGTACCTTTTAATATGTACATTGTTATAATTCTTTCATATAATTTAACATGAAATTTTATTTTATTAAAATGATTTATTTTTTTAAATCCTTAAGTACATATAATCACTTAAGACATGCTACATTTCATAATTGCTCAGAAAAAAAAAA
>NW_026075408.1:0-1428 GCF_014885135.2 Alexandromys fortis
TTTAGGGCTGGAGAGATGGCTCAGTGGTTAAGAGCACTGTCTGCTCTTCCAGAGGTCCTGAGTTCAATTCCCAGCAACCACATGGTGGCTCCAAACCATCTGTAATGAGATCTGGCGCCCTCCTCTGGCGTGTGGGTATACATGGAGGCAGAAAGTTGTATAAATAAATAAATAAATCTTTAAAAAAAAAGAATTCTCTGTTTAGATCTATACACCATTTTAATTAGATCATTTGGTATGTTAATGTATAGTTTCTTGTGTTCTTTGAATATTTTAGAGATCAGTCCTCTGTCCAATGTGAGATTGATGAAGATTTTTTTTCCATTCTGTATACTGCCATTTTGTCTTATTGACAGTGTTCTTTGCCTTACAGAAGTTTCTCAGTTTCGGGAGGTCTCATTTATTAATTGTTGCTCTCAGTGTCTGTGTTAATGTGTTATATTTAGGAAGTGGTCTCCTGTGCCCATACATTCAAGGCTATTTTTCACTTTCTCTTCTATGAGGTTTTATGTGGCTAGATTTATGTTGAGATCTTTGATCCATTTAGACTTGCGTTTTGAGCATGGGGATAGATTTGAATCTATTTGTATTCTTCTACATGTTGACATCCAGTTATGCCAGCACCATTTGTTGAAGGTGCTTTCTTTTTTCCGTTGTATACTTTTAGCTTCTTTGCCAAATACCAGGTGTTTATAGGTGTGTGGATTAATATCAGGGCTTTCAATTTGGTTCTATTGGTCCTGCCTTTAAGTCTTGAAAGAAAGAAATTGAAGAAGATATCAGAAAATGGAAAGATCTCTCATGATTTTGGATAGGTAGGATCAACATAATAAGAATGGCAATCTTACCAAAAGCAATCTAAAGATTCATTGCAATTACAATCAAAATCCCAACACAATTCTTCTCAAACCTCGAAAAAACAATACTCACATTCATATGGAAAAATAAAAGACATGGATTAGCCAAAAACAGTCCTGTACAATAAAATAAAGGAACCTCTGGAGGCATCACAATCCCTGACTTCAAGCCCTACTATAGAGGTATAGTAATGAAAACAGCTTGGTATTGGCATAAAATTTTTGTGTTCTAACCATACCTTAAGTTCTCATTTTTGAAAGATAGAGTTGTCAGATATGGAATTCTCCTTTATCAGTCACTTTTCTTTCAGTACTTTAAACATATTGTTCTGATGTCTGAAACGTTTTGACTGATACACCCTATCCTGGAAATCTTTTTTTAATTAATTAATTTATTTATTGAAGATTTCTGTCTCTTCCCCGCCACTGCCTCCCATTTCCCTCCCCCTCCCCCAAAGAAGTCCCCCTCCCTCGTCAGCCCAAAGATCAATCAGGGTCCCCTGCCCTGTGGGAAGTCCAAGGACCACCCACCTCCATCCAGGTCTAGTAAGGTGAGCATCCAAACTGCCTA
>NW_026075409.1:0-1377 GCF_014885135.2 Alexandromys fortis
GCCAAAAAAAAAAAAAAAAAAACCCAAAAAACTTCAAGACACCCAGAAAAACAAGGAAAAAAAAACCCAAAACCAAACAAACAAACAAACAAAAAACAAAAACACAAACCAAAAATGCTCAAATTATTTTTTGTTTTATCCCATCTTTTGCATCCCTGCGGACAGTGACTTTGTCATATTCAAAACACTATCTCCATAGATACCTATGCATGCCTGCTGTATTTGAATGAATAAATGAGGGAGGGAGGGAGGGAGGGAGGGAGGGAGGAAAATGAGCTAATCAGCTCTTAGTCCCACAAGCACCATTTCAACTCTGTCTTATAGACTCCAGAAATCGTACTGGTCATGAAAACCGATGTGAGTCTTGTGCAGTTTATGCCACTAAGAAACGGACAGCCGTGTATCCGTGCTTCCCGGTGTGTCTTCAACCCAATCCACGGGAGGACACCGCCGAGTGTTTTCCATAAAAAGGGTCAGGGAACTGAAGATTTTCTTTCTGCTGTTTCTAACATGCCAAGCACGTGCCTCCCTCTGAGCAGCTCTCTCAATCCTTCTATTGCACTGACACACTGAACACTTTTTGACAGGTTTATCTTCAGATTATCAATTCGGAAAGTCTCTGTTGATGATGATGGCTAGCACACACTGAATGCCTATGATGCATCAGGACTTGGTATTTCTCATCCTCTGAATTGGGGACTTTTGGCCTCATTTTATCAATAAAGAAGCTAAGACTGAGAAAATTAACCAAAACCAAGTAATTTATTGAACATTTCCACCTGCAAAAGCACATGATTATTATTTTTTAACCACTGAAGACAGTTTTGTGCCCATCTTCCTCAGCTGAGTTCTACACCAGCATCTTTATGAAACAAGGGGCACAGCACAACGACTAAGTGAGCAGCAACTAGAGTGGCGCCCCGCGCTCGGCTCTAACTTCTGCTGTGTGTCTTCAGAGGAGAGACAGCAACGGCACGTAGTGGAAAGATTCCATGGGCTACTATCTAAAAAGTTCAGGACCACAATTGGCCTACAGTAAATTCTATACAAGTTCTTGTGAAACAAACTTAATCTTTCTTTTTTGTATATTCATATGCTTCTAGTGTGTGTGCGCATGTGTGTAAAGGGAGAAATTAACTTTGGGTATAATTCTTTGAGCACCAACCATCTTCCACCTTATTTTTTGGGACAGGGTCTCTCACTGAGACCTGGAGCATGATGTAAGTCTGCAGGATCCACTTGCATCCTCTTTTCCGGTGCCAGAATTCCAAGTGGCCATCACTTTACCTGGCTATTAACATAGGTCCTGGGGACCAAACTCAGATCTTCATGCTTACTGACTAAGCTCCCTCTCTAGTGCTTTTTTTTTTTTTTTTT
>NW_026075410.1:0-1438 GCF_014885135.2 Alexandromys fortis
TGTGAGTGTTCTTTGGAAAAGAGGTGCAGGCTTATTTACCATGGTGTCTTTGGCCAGTTTTAGTAGCCTGAATAAATGACAGGTTCTTCCCCCCCCCCCCCCCCCCCCAGAAAATTATTCCAGGAGAGAGGAAGTCTCCTGTATCCCGAGTTTCCGTAGAGGCTGCTGTTTTTCAAGCACTTCTTCAGTTGCTTGGAGTACATGAATCAGCCTGAGACTGCTTCAGAGGAACTATATGAAGATCGCTTGAAGCCTGTGCTCCCCTTCCCCCCCCCCCATACCCTGAACCCCCTACACACACCTCAGTATAACAGTCGTTCTTACAGTGTGGCCTTCTAATTGTAAGAGTAGTTTTCTGGAAGTAACCTCTTACAGTCAGTTTTAAGAGCAGTAAGGTAGAGGCTGCACACTTTTTTGCATAAAGGATCAAATAGTAAACTTTTTCAGCTCTGAGAGTCATATGGTCTCCAGTGCATCTCTGTAACTCTGCCACAGTCAGTACACAAACACACAGGAATGGCTGTGCTCCAAGAAACTGATTATTGAAGCAGGCAGTGAATTTACCAACCACTGGCGACTTGTGGAGATATTGGCATGCACCTGTAGATCATTTTGTAGGTAGAGAAACTAAAAGAAAACCATCTCTTCTATCATAGACATATGCTTTGGCATGAGTAAAACTGAATGCAATGGCTTAAATAAAAACTTTTGTAGATTAATAAATATTATAAAGAGATATTTCAGGATAAAGAGAAAGCTTCACCTCGACTTTCTATTTTTTGATTTTGGAAACAGGGTTTTTCTGTAGCTCTGAACTATTCCGGAACTGTTACTGGGCTGACCTCTTACTGGGAAATCCACCTGCCTCTGTCTTCCAAGCGCTGGAATTAAAGTTTGCACCACTATGTTTGACCTTTTTCCTTAAAGAAATCTAGAATTGCTCTATATGCACATACATTTTCTTGTAGTTTCTTACCTTGACCCTACCAGAAACTTGGCTTATTTAAACCATTTCTAGGCTAGCCACCTCTTTCTGTTGTCGTCTCCTCTTTCTGTGGTCCTACAAGAATGTTCTTGTTTTTCTCTATATCTATTTCTTTATTCTTTGTTAATGGCTACCAGCAACTTTCTACACAGAACATGCTAGAATTCTTTGACTTTGGCACTACTCATTTGATTTTTCCTTATCTCTTTCTAGGATCTTTCTCCTTTTTGTTTCTCTTGATAACTGAGTTGACTTGCTTTTTTCTTTGTATACCATTGGGATTTTTGGTGTGATCTCATAATTGCCTCCCTGCACAGTAAGTTTTGCTGATCAAATTGAGATAATTTCTTATTTATTTTCAGTACATTCCTTTTCAAATGCACCTGGAACAGCCTCATTCCCAGTCTTAAGTCAAATGGGTCGTTTTCTTTTTTTGGGTTTTTTTTTTTTTTT
>NW_026075411.1:0-1390 GCF_014885135.2 Alexandromys fortis
TCTGTGCCGGGCTGTGCTATTGGTTAATACTTTTCAGCATTTTAGTCCTCATAGCCCTTTAAATTTTAATTGTGCTAAGGATCTTTGAAATATTTTCATAACGTCTTGAAGAAGAGTTAGTTGTTTACCTCAGGGCACTCTTCATGATGAGGCGTTTAGCTGTTAAATTTCATCCTGAGCAGGCCATACGTGAGCCAGCAGGATCCTTTGGTGCTGCTTCACCATTTTCAGAGTGCGTTTGCAAACCAGGCTTTCTGAATACTTTAAAGTCTTTTTAAAGCCACAGCAGCTATTTTCTACTATTTACCCGCAGTTTGCCTTTGCCTCTCCTTAGTGTATCACTCCTTTGAGCACTGAGAAGAGCCTCATGCCTCCACCTGAAGGTTCTGCATCAGATGCTTCCGGGTGGTGAAAGCTGTCTCCAGCTCGCTGTGATAGAATGAATCCTGTTAGGTTGTAATTTAATAAGGTTTAGGTAAAAAATACATAAAGTATGTAACTTCTGCCTCAGTCTGATCTATGTCTGCCTTTTATTGTTGACTGAAGTTTTAAGAAAAAGATATGTGTAGTTTGAAACCAGTATCTTGAACGCATATCAGTTTTTCTTCTGGTGATTTAAGGATTTGTAGAAAAAGTATCTGTAATATATTTTTGATAAAATTACTATGCCTGATTCTAAAAATATTGTATTTTATATGAAATTAAGGAGATTCTTTGTCTTTTCTTTCTTTTTTCTTCTTCTTTTTTCTTTCAGTCCAAATGCAGTGTTAAGGTTAAGATTCAATCATTTTGCTACTGAATGCAGCTGGGATCACATGTATGTTTATGATGGAGATTCAATATATGCACCTTTAGTAGCTGTGCTTAGGTGAGTGATTATGTTTGCCCGATGAACTATTGACAGCCATAGGAAAGTAAAGAACTGTATAATTTGCTTATTTGAAGCCTACCGTATTGATCTGTACTCAGATTTATGGTGGTTGGCGATGGCCGGATTTCACAGATTATTATAATACTCTGTTTACTATGACTGTCTACTTAAGTGTATGCACAGTAATGTAAACATGCTGTAAATATGAATAAATTCTATACTATACTATAGGAACTATAAACGTCTTTATAAACCCTCCTTCTTTTCACTACATTTATTTTATTCCTTTAAGTTGGTTTGAATACGTTTTCTTAAATGTCTGCTCAGAGGGCTTTGGGTGAGTTCAGGCTGACAGATAGATGAATGTATGCATCTTTTATAATTGTCTTTTTGTTATACGAACTGGGGGAAATTTAAATTCTGGAAACCAGGTTTAAGTTATACTTGGTTAAAGGTTTTAATAAAGGAGGTATTTCTTTTCTTTTCTTTCTTTCTTTCTTTTTTTTTTTTTTTTTTTTT
>NW_026075412.1:0-1438 GCF_014885135.2 Alexandromys fortis
CTGTGAGTTCGAGACCAGCCTGGTCTACAAGAGCTAGTTCCAGGACAGGCTCCAAAACCACAGAGAAACCCTGTCTCGAAAAACAACAACAACAACAACAACAAAAACTGGTCATGGGGCACGTGTCTTTAATCTTAGTACTCAGAAGGCACAGTTAAGCAGGAATCTGAAGGTAGTCTTATCTACATAGTGAATTTCAGGTCAGCAAGGACTAAATAGAAAGGAAAAAAAAGGACCATCGAGATGGTACCATGGGTTAAGGTGCTCACTGCCAAATCTGTCGACCTAAGTTCAATTCCCAGTGGCAGATGTGTATCCGTACATACACAAAAAAATGTAATAAAATTATTTTCTTCTGCCTTGGGAAGTGGGTGCGAACATGCCTCGGCACGTGTGTGCAGGTCAGAAGACATGTGTGGGAGCCACTTTGCTCCTTCCACCATGTGGATCCAGAGGAGGAACTCAGGTAGTCAGCCTTGGCAGAAAGTGCCTTCACCACTGAGTTACCTCCTTGGCCCCGTAGGTTTTTTTTTTTTAAAGATGAGATAGGAAGACCTCTAGGTAGAACACCAAGTCCCTGGTGCAAGCCACGAAGAAACATGTAGTTAAGGCTCCTGGACAAGGAAAGCCTGCAGATCCTAACCAAATGCAACTGTGCTCCCTGAGATAAGTGGAAGAGGGAGCTGGGCTCCCCGAAATTGAAACTGATCCTTGACCGACAAGGTTTCCCATTGTGTGGCCCTAGTTTGCCATGGAGCTCACAATCCTGCGCAGGCTGCTGGCTACTGTGGGACCAGGAAGTGCCTTCACACTTGGTCTGCAGAGGAATTCAGAACCCACGGCTCTCTCACGTTCAGGTGAGTCCTGAAGTTAGTTGGCTCTTGGTGCACTGGGACTCACAAAGACTGGGCTAGGGGATAGGGTGCTGGCCTTCCATACACAAAGCCACGGGTTCTATTGCCAGCATCTCAAAAACCAGGCTTTGTCGACAGAGTTTTCCTGTCCTGCAGTTGCTCTCAAATAATCACTCAGAGGCTTAATATTAATTACAAATGCTTGGCCAATAGCTCAGGTTTATTACTGACTAGCTCTTATATTTTACGTTAACCCATATTTCCTTATTTACTCTCTGCTGCGTGGTGACATGGCACAATCATCTCCTGTGTCTGCTGGCGACTCCTCTGACTCCGCTATTTCTCACCCCATCATTTGGCTTTCCTGCCTAACTTCATCCTGTTCAGCTTGTTTATTAAACCAATCATAGTGACAGGTACTCACACGGTGTACAGAAAGAATATTTCACAGCAAGGCCTCTGTTGAAATATGAGCGGTGGCGGGGCTGTGTTCCCAACACCCCGGCCGCTTGGCTAGCTCATGCCCGAAATAACAACACACAAACTGTATTCATTTAAGAACTGCTTGGCCCATGAACTCTAAC
>NW_026075413.1:0-1437 GCF_014885135.2 Alexandromys fortis
TTTAGCTCACCAAGCTGTTTGGGGATATATATTTATTTGATAAGTTGTCTCTGTCCATCTTCAGAAAACACACAGTTCATCTCTTTCTAGGCAAGAGTCCCACAACAGCACCGGGACACCAAGGTCACAGACTTTGCAGTGTAGCTTACTGATATTTTAAGCATCAGTTTAAAATGAACGTGTGCTAAGGTTAAAAGTCCTTTCATTAAGTTCTACGAGTGTTTTTTTCTTCCAATCCAATTAAGTAATTACCATGCAATGTGCCTAACCAAGTTTTCAAAGATAGATTCAGTATTCCTGATGAACTAAGATCCCTGCTTTTTTCAACCAATGTTAAGATTCAAACATCATCACACACTCCTCCAAATCCACATTTAAGACATATTCTTAACTAATAATTCAAATCCAGACTCTGCCACTTACGCTAAAGCTACTACTAATCTGAACCCGTTTTTATTTGTAGAAGAACATGCAGGTCTTATGGGCAAACAGGGCCTAAAGTGACCACAAATGAAGAATAGAGAATGACCAGGATATCAACTTACATACAAAGTAAACTTCTTTTAACTATATTCACTAAACAGATATCCTAGTATTAATGGAAAGGTAATATGTTTATAGTTTTAGAAACCTGGTTAAGTGATTAAAATTAAGGTCCCTCATTTTTAACTTTTTAAACTCTTAGGGTTTTCCAATAAGTAAGTACAAAAGCACAAAAATATACCACTTAAAAAACAAGCAGATTTTTTTTATTGCCAAGAAAACAAATCCCCTTACCCTGTGATAAATCTTTGAAAAAAAAAACTAAATTAAAATTTTAAATATAATGTTATGATGGCTAATTTCAACTTTCAAATTGACTGGATTAAAAAACAAAGGCATTAAGGAAGCACTCATCCAACTGAGACTGTAGGACATTTCCAGAGTTTTAAGCAAAGAAAAGAAGAATCACCTTGACTATGGATAGCACAATTCCATGTGCTGGGGTCAGGGATTGAGTAATACCTTCTGATATTATTTCCCATAAGTTTCCAGTAAGGTTTATTTCTTTCCTTTTTTCTTTGCTAAATTCACTAAGAACACATGTATGAACAGAATCAAATTTGAGCCCATGTCTTTTAACTAAACTCCACAGTTACAGAAAGCATAAAAATTTTCTACATGCCTTTCAGAGAGGTAAACATATCAATCATGGAAATAACTGAGCACACACCAGAAGTTCAGAGAAAATGGAAACTCTGGAGTGGGTTATCTTAAAGGTCCTATTCAGTTCTAACTACAGTAGGAAAAACATATCCTTTATGTCAGGGCATCCTGCCATATACTGAGCATATCGAACAGACAAGAACCTGCTTTATAAAGAGATGGATGTGAAATAAAGTTAATTCTATATGAGTAATTCTTTAAAACTTCAGATTGTTCCACATACAAAGCTGA
>NW_026075414.1:0-1433 GCF_014885135.2 Alexandromys fortis
CCCCCCCCCCCCCCCCCCCCCCGCCCCGTCATGTTTTGAATGTGAACTTTAAAGCTAACAGAGGATTAAATGACATAATGGATGTGGCACCCAACGTGACTCTAGAACATACTTAGAACTCAGTAAGGTATTCATGGAGACCAGGAATGGTAATTTGCACCCTCCTGCTCTCCTCAGATGATGATTAGCAACTCACAGGATCCTCCTTCCTGGTGGCCTGGGAGCCTAAGCACTCACTCCCCTTTCATATTTATTACTAAAGACTTCCCTTTTCTAGGCCAAGCTGTTAACAAGCGGAAGGCTGCCGCCTGCCTTTCAGAAACCTTAACTGAAGGCAAAGCTGTGAACTCCCCCTGACCCTCAAGAGGTTTTCCCCAGAAATGTGACTGCATCTAATACAAGAACTACTGAAAATGGCAGCTTGTATTGCTTTGTTCTGGAAGCTGAGTCTCAATACCTATAACCCGAGCTGGCTTCAAACTCAAGACCCTCCTGCCTCAGCTTCTAAGCACTGGGATTACAGTGTGTAATCAAGCTGCTGATAGCAGGTGGATGTAAAAACGCAGGGGCTCCACAGGAGGCAGTGTGAAGAATCAGAAAGAATTACAGACCTGGGATATTAGCAGATCTGGGGTACTGGATTATCTCAGTCTGATCCAGAGAGCCAGGGCAAATGTGAACGCCTGATTCCTTACTGTGCTCTCTCTAGAGTGAGTGCATGCTGCAGTTAATAAACACCAGGGCTCAGAGCTGCTTTCAGCACCAGGATGAATCCCAGTCCTGGCTCCGACCACAGCAGAGCATGTACACTGCCCAAGTTCTCTGGGTCTCAACTTCCTCATCTGTAGATTTCAGCTGTGGTGATTCCCATGACTCTGAGACAGAATCCCACTATGTAGCCTAGGCTGCCCTGGGCCTTGAGAGCCTTCCCAGTACTGGGATTACAGGTGTGTGTGCCACAGTGCCCAACCCCACCCCCTTTCTGTTTCTGCTGAGATAGGGTCTAGCTATGTGGCCCCGGGTGACTTGGAAGTTGCTATGTAGAATGGCCTTACTTGCAGTAATTCTGCTGCCTCTTATTCTCAAGTACTAAGACTATAAGCATTGCCAAGCTTTTTTCTTTCTTTCTTTCTTGAGACAGTCTTACTGTGCAACTCAGAGTGGCCTCAAAATCACAATTCTCTTATTTCCAAGACCCAAGCGCTGGAATTCTAGGCATCTGTCAGCACTCCGGGACTATCAAAACTAATTCCTTGGGGCTGGAGAGATGGCTCAGTGGTTAAGAGCATTGCCTGCTCTTCCAAAGGTCCTGAGTTCAAACCCCAGCAACCACATGGTGGCTCACAACCATCTGAAATGAGGACTGGTGCCCTCTTCTGGCCTGCAGGCATACACACAGACAGAACATTGTATACATAATAAATAAATAAATA
>NW_026075415.1:0-1436 GCF_014885135.2 Alexandromys fortis
AAAATCAAGTGTCCATAGATTTAAGTCTGGGTATTTCATTCAATTCCATTGATCAACATGTCTTGTTTTTATGACAATACCATACAGTTTTTTTTATTATTAATATAGCTCTGTAGTACAGCTTGAAATCAGGGCTGGTGATACCTCTGGATTTTTTTTTTAATTGTAGAGGATTGTTTTAACCAATCTGTGTCTGTTGTTTTTTCATATGTTTTTCCAAGGTATGTAAAAAATTGTGTTGGAAATTTGATGGGGATTGTATTGGATCTGTATATTACTTTTGGTAAGATGGACATTTGTTAATTCTACTGATTTATGAGCATGGGAGATTTTTTTCATCTTCTGATATCTTCAATTTCTTTCTTCAGGGACTTAAAAGTTTTTTTATCACACAGGTCTTTCACTTGCTTGGTTAGAATTACTCTTATTATATTGTCTATTATTTAGGGATACTGCGAAATGTGTTATTTCCCTGATTTCTTCCTCAGTCTATTTGTCGTATGTAGGGGGACTACTGATTTTTTGCGAGTTAAGTTTTGTATGCAGCCACTTTGCTGAAGGTGTTTGTCAGCTGTAGGAGTTCTATTGGGGACCAGAATTTTTAGAATAATTTTGTATCCTATATTTCATCTGCAAATAAAGATACTTTGACTTCTTTTTAATAAGTATCCCCTTAGTTTTCCTCACTTATTGTTGTAACTAAGATTTCAAGTATTATGTTGAATAGATACAAAAAAATTAGACAACCTTGTCTTGTTCCTGATTTTAGAACTGCTTTGTGTTTATTTCCACTTAAGCTGGTGTTGCTATAAACTGCCTTTATTATATTTAGGTATGTCCTTGACTTTTATCATGAAGGGTTGTTGAACTTATCAGCAGCCTTTTCTGCAAGTAATGAGATGATCAAATCTAATGATCAAGTGGGTTTTGTCTTTCAGTTTGTTTATATGGTAGGTTACATTTATTGATTTTCATACATTGAACCATCCCGGCATCTCTCAGATGAGGCTACTTGATCTTGGTGAATGATCTTTTTGATGTTCTTGGATTATGTTTGAAAGTATTTATTGAGTACCTCTGCATCTCTATCATATGGGAAATTGGTATGTAATTCTTTTTTTTTCAGGCCTTTATTGATTTAGGTATCAAGATAACTGGGAACTCATAAATCAAATTGGGCAATGTTTTCTCTGTGTGTGTGTGCATGTGTGTGCATATATGTATGTGTGATGAAATATTTCGAGAAGTATTAGCATTAAATAACTCTTTGAAAATCTGGTAGAAATTTTGTGCTAAAACCATCTGGACCTGGACTTGTTTTGGTTGGGAGACTTTTTTTTCTCTTTCTTTCTTTCTTTCTTTCTTTCTTTCTTTCTTTCTTTCTTTCTTTCTTTTTTCCTTCCTTCCTTCCTTCCTTCCTTCCTTCCTTCCTTCCT
>NW_026075416.1:0-1437 GCF_014885135.2 Alexandromys fortis
CCCACTCCATTCCCCCTCCCTCCTGAGAATGAAGAGCAGTCAAGATTCCCTGCCCTGCAGGAAATTCACAGTCCTCCCACTTCTATCCAGGACCAGGAAGGTGAGCATCCAAACAAGCTAGGCTCCCACAAAGCCAGTTCATGTATTAGGATCGAAACCTAGTGCCATTGTCCTTGGCTTCTCATCAGCCTTCATTGTCCACCACGTTCAGAAAATCCGGTTTCATCCCATGCTTATTCAGCTCCAGTCCTGATGGCCTTGGTGAGCTCCCAATAGATCAGTTCCACTGTCACAGTGGGTGGGTGCACCCTTCGTGGTCCTGACTTCCTTGCTCATGTTCTCCCTCCTATCCCACAAACCTATGAACACCTGATTTCTGATAAAGGAGCTAAAAGTATTCAATAGAAGAAAGAAAGCATCTTCAACAAATGGTGCTGGCAGAACTGGTTGTCAACCTGTAGAAGAATGAAAATAGATCCATATTTATTGCCATGCACAAAAATCAAGTCCAAATGGATTAAAGACCTCAATATCAGGCTGAACACACTAAACCTGATAGAAAAGAAAGTGGGAAATACTCTACAACATATGGGCACAGGAGACCACTTCCTATGCATATCCCCAGCAGCACAGACACTAAGGACAACATTGAACAAATGGGACCTCCTGAAACTGAGAAGCTTCTGTAAAGCAAAGGACACTGTCGCCAAAACAAAAAAGGCAACCCACTGACTGAGAGAAAATCTTCACCAACCCTGCAACAGACAAAGGTCTGATCTCCAAAATATATAAAGAACTCAAGAAACTAGACTTTAAAATGCTAATTAACCCAATCAAAAATGGGGCACTAAACTCAACAGAGAATTCTCAACAGCAGAAATTCAAATGGACAAAAGACACTTAAGATCATGCTCATCCTCCTTGGTGATCAGGGAAATGCAAATTAAAACAACTTTGAGATATCATTTTACACCTGTCAGAATGGTAAAATCAAAAACACCAATGATAGCCTTTGCTGGAGAGGTTGTGGAGTAAGGGGCACACTCATCCATTGCTGGTGGGAATGTAAACTTGTGCAACCACTTTGGAAATCAGTATGGTGATTTCTCAGGAAATTCAGGATCAACCTACCCCAAGATCCAGCAATACCACTCTTAGAAATATACCCAAGAGATGCCCTATCTTATGACAAAAGCATTTGTTCACCTATGTTCATAGCAGCATTATTTGTAATAGCCAGAACCTGGAAACAACCTAGATGCCCTTCAATGGAAGAATGGATGAAGAAAGTTTGGAATATATACACATTAGAGTACTACTCAGCAGAAATAAACAATGACTTCGCGAATTTTGCATACAAATGGATGGAAATAGAAAACACTATCCTGAGTGAGGTAAGCCAGACCCAAAAAGATGAACAGGGGATGTACTCACTCA
>NW_026075417.1:0-1405 GCF_014885135.2 Alexandromys fortis
ACACCTTTTTGGGGGAATTTGGTGAGGGCAATGATGGCGGTGGTACGAAGAGGGAAATTATTTCTCATCTCAACAAATTAAAAGTTATCACATCTGTTTTCACAATAATTTTGTGGGTTTTTTTTTTGTATAAATTCTCTAAACTTGAAAATTCTATTCAATCTAAACCTTTTTTTTTTTCACTTTATTGTTAACAACTCAATGTATTCTGGGTTTGCTTCATATAAGCATTCTTTAAAAAATAATGTTAGGCTAGTAGTTTATGAACATAGAGCAGCCGGAGGTTAAGTGCAGCGCCTACAATGTCTGACTCTTCTAGTGGTCTGTGTGCAGTTTATTAATAAATATCACCTATGTCAAGAATGACACTGACAACTTTTTGAGTGGTCTACATTTCATTCCTCCAACAAACTTGCTAGTTATTTGACTGGATTTGCTGCATTGAATGTTTGCTTTACAATTCCGTATACCAAGAATTAAATTTTATAGACAAGTAAATTGAACAAATAAACATCTGGCTGATAATTTCAACAAACATCTTAAATCTATTACTTGTAAGAAAACCGGCTTTACTCTGTCAACTTCACTAAATAGTTCCACATTTTAGAGGAATTAAACTTGCAATGGGGTGTTTCCCATGTTTCTCCACATAGATAGACTGACTGTGCCTAAATATTTTGGGTGGAAAATGTCCAGCCATGGTTGAGCTATGAAGAAAATGTGCTATCATAGACCACAGAATACTCGTCAGCTAAGAAAAAAAAAATTTAAACAGAATGAAATGCTGCTATTTGCAACAACGTGATGCTCAACAAAAATAAGTTAAATAAGACAAGCACCTTATGATGTCACTCATTTGGAGACTCTAAAGAAGCTGATCTCACAGACATAGAGTCCGGGAGTATACCAGAGTCTAGGGTGAGGGAGTGAAAGGTGAGGTATGTTGTAGAGACAGGGAAAATAGTACAGAGGTATCCTAACGTAGGAGATGCAACGTCCAGTATTCTGTTGTACAGTGAAATGATTGCCGTGAACAGGATTATATTGCATATGTTTTTGCTATTTGAAAGAAAAGATAAATGAAGTGAAGGATAAATGCTAAAACCCTAGTTTAATTATATATATATATATATACATATATGTATCATATATAAAGACATCATACTCAGCACTGAAATGTGTATCAATTAAGAGAACATTAAAAAAGATTTCCAATAGGCTGAAAATAATTGATGGACACAAAAATTATGAATATATTTTGAAAATACTTCTGATCACAGACAATGCTCTTGTTTTTCCTGACTCTACTTCTTTCTAGAAAAAAAAACAATCTTTTATTTCATTGTTATTCTTATTGTTTCCTAATTGCACAGCTTTTTTTTTCTTACTTACAAGGCATCAAATT
>NW_026075418.1:0-1337 GCF_014885135.2 Alexandromys fortis
AGTGCTGGGATTAAAGGCATGCGCCACCACTGCCCGGCATAACCCAGTGTTTTTGTGGGGGGACAGGTGGATCCCTAAAATTTACTGGCCAGACAGTCTAGCGCAATTGATGACACTCCAGTTCACTAAGAGACTCTGTCTAAAAAAAAAAAACCAAAGGTGGAGGACCAGCCAGATGATTCGGCAAGGGCACCAGTCGCCAACCAAGACTTATAAACTGAGCCCCATCCCCAGAAGCACTGGGAAAGGAAAGAACCAACTTCCTGTAAGTTGTTCTCTGACCTTCACACTTGCAAGGTGACACTTCCACACACCCTTCCAAATAAATAAATGTAATAAAATAGTGAGTGGAGATAACCATCAACCTTGGATCTCTGAATGCACACCCTCCTGTGTGAAGGCAAGTGCTAAAGAATACACACACCACAGAGAAAAAGATGAGGTGGCCATCCTCCGCCCTCGGGTACCTTAATGAGTGATGTGAGACTCACAGAACAAAAGGGAGGGGCAGAGGCCTTTGCAGATTACAAAGGGAAAGGTAAGCAACTGTCTCTATTCAGAGGGAGAGCCTTGGGTGTAGCCTGGGAGGTCTGTGCTTTAGATCCCGCAGGCAGCTCAGAGTGGCTGGTCACTCTCTTGCCACAGCTCTTCCACACTTCTTAGACCGTGATGCGGTAACACATTCATTCACAGACGCTTTGTATTCAGATCACTCCCTCCAAGGTGGCTAATGGACTCATCTTTCCCTCTTCTCCCAAAGCATTAGATGTTCTTTACAAAAATCCCCCAGAAAACAAACAAATAATGAGACACCCGCCCACCATTCCATCCACCTAGAGACAAGTGTTGCCTGAGGATATACCGCCCACCTTCCAACTATCATTTAATTTGTATGCAAGTCACAGATGCACATAAATCCGCTTTTCCTGAAGCAGATTTGTTTTCTGTTACTGGAATTGGAAGTTTCTCTCACACGTGCGTGACTCTGAAGGCTTGGCTGCTTCAGTACTTTCAAACGAGACAAGAAAGCACAAATGGATGCCCTACAGATTGGGGTGGAGCTTGATAGGTCAGGGGGAGCTCAGTGGTCTTTGTTTTTCTTTACTTGTTGTTGTTTGTTTGATTGCTTGTTTTCAAGACGTATTTCTCTGGGTAGTCCTGGAATTTGCTCTGTAGACCAGGCTGGCCTCGAACTCACAGAGATCTGCCTGCTTCTGCCTCTCAAGTGCTGAAATCATCAAGGGGTGTGCTACTACTGACCAGCTTTCATTCTATTTTTTAAACCAGGTATTGTGGCCTGTGCTTATGATGCCAGGACTGGGAGGTGAAGAAAGGCC
>NW_026075419.1:0-1435 GCF_014885135.2 Alexandromys fortis
TATTGTATACATAATAAATAAATAAATATTAAAAAAAGAAGCTAGAGCTAACGGCCAAGCAGTGTTTTATATAATACAGTTTCTGTATGATTATTTTGGGAGTCTGAACAGCCAGGAAATAAACAAGTGGCCTGCTGCTACAGAGACCTCAAAGTTCACCTCTACAGTGACCACTTCCTCCAACAGGGCCATACCCATACCAACAAGGCCACACCTCCTAATAGTGCCACTCCCTATGAGCTTATGGGGGCCAATTATATTCAAACTACCAGACCACCCTGTTGTAATTGTATTGTGTGCTGCCATGTTCCAAGTGACTAACTTTATGTTATGTGAATTTTGCCACACAGAAAGTATGAAGAGTAGATTTTCACCAAGGACCCAATCTAGGTCTATTGCAAATCTTCTACACTCTGTGAGAGTTCAGGATGGCATGGTCCTGTGGGGATCCTGCTGTGGAAAAAACTGAATGATTACTTAACAATTTGACAATAGAACTAAGAGCGCTCGGGGATGGATTAAGGGGAGAGGGGTTGAGGGTGATAGGTGTAGAGGGTCTTTTCCAGGTTTTTAGCTCAAACAACTGACTGGGCTGGAGGCTGGATAGGTGGGGGGAAGGAAAAGAAGTGTGGGTATGTTTGCTTGTATTTCGAACTATTGAGCGGTTCAGTGCGAGAGGTCCACGAACCACCAAAGGAGATATGACGTCATCAGCCAGTCTGTCAGGACAGTCTGGACTAGAGTTGTGTATTCAGGAGCTGCGGCTTGCAGATGCTTATTAAAATGTTGAAGATGAGAACAGCCAGAGAGACTGGAAGAGAGAAAGACAAGAACTGGAGCAGTGCTGAGCAAGCCAGCAAAGGAGGAATGCCAAGGAGGTGATCAAAGAGAGGCCCGAGAAGAGAGCAGGAGAGCAAGGAGAGTGGAGACAAGTGTGTTGATGAGAACCCATATCTGGGCTGTTGCTGAGCAGATTTAGTGGGGGATGTTGAAATAGGAGCGGCGGGGCTGCGTCCCCAGCACCCCGGCCGCCTGGCTAGCTTATGCCCGAAACAACAACACACAAACTGTATTCATATAAACACTGCTTGGCCATTATATCTAGCCTCTTCTAGGCTAATTCTCGCACCTGGACTAGGCCATTTCTAATCATCTGTGTAAGCGCCCCAAGGTGCGCTTACCGGGAAGAATCTAACCTATGTCCATCTTGGGTCGGAGCTTCATCGCGTGTGCCTCAGAGAGCAGAGCTATCGGGAGAGTGGAGCATGGTGTCTGCTCCAGAGCAGAGCTGTCGAGTCTGAGCTCACTTCCTCTTCCTCCCAGCATCCTATTCTGTTTACTCCTCCCACTTATGTTTTAACCTATCAGGGCCAAGGAGTTTCTTTATTGCTTAACCAATGAAATCAACAGATTGATATATGACACTCCCACATCA
>NW_026075420.1:0-1405 GCF_014885135.2 Alexandromys fortis
GTCTGCAGGCCAGAAGAGGACACCAGACCTCATCACAGATGGTTGTGAGCCACCATGTGGTTGCTGGGAATTGAACTCAGGACCTCTGGAAGAGCAGGCAGTGCTCTTAACCACTGAGCCATCTCTCCAGCCCTTCAGTGCAAATCTTATAGGACCCTTCTAGCAGTTTTTGATAAGGCGTAGTCTGAATGAAAGCAACGCAGAGGAAAGCCAAAGGCAGACCCAGCTCACTGTGAACTCAGTCTCCATCCTGGGAGTCGGGTTATTGTGGTTTATGGTGGAAATGGGTCTTTTAAAAGCTAAGTTTGCAGCCCTCATGAAAGCAGGGGATGTTTCAGGGTGCGGCACAGCTATGTCCCCTAGAGTCTTCTGCTGATGGCTAAAGACAGCTGTGCTTCCCGTTAGAGGCATGGTTTCAAATCCAGCGTCTCTGGGAGGTCCCTTTGGTCGGCTCACTTCTTCCTTTCTGAAATGCTCACCTCTGTAAGACAGAAATGTCAATCATCCTCCAATCATCAGGTGACTGTGAAACTCCGCCTCCACAGCTTGGGGTCTGTGTCTAGACGCAGCATGGGTGCTGATTACTCTGGGAGTCCAAGCACAGTTGGAGGAATCTGCATTTTCGCTGATTTCTGCAGCTCTGTTAACAACACGGTTGCAGATGTAGCTCTAGGCTGGAGGGTAGATTTGTTTAGTTTTATCAGAAATTTGAAACCAATATGTATTGTGATTGCATATTTATTCACTGGCACGTGTGTGGGTGTGTGTGTGAGCACTTGTATATGGATGCAGGTGGGAGTCAGAGGTCGAAGAAGCTTTCGCTGCTTGGGAGCTTTTGTACCTCGTTTTTTGAGACATGTTCCCTCACTTGAACTGCAAGTACACCATTGTGCTGGGCGGACTGGCCAGTGAATTCCAGGAATCCTCCTCTCTCTGCTGCCTTCCCAGCCCCATGCCTCACCTTTTATGCGGCATCAAATTTTACTGACCAAGCCATCTCCTGAGCCAGTCCTGCTTTATTTTAACACCAGGCTGCCTGGCCAATACCTGCAGTGCATCGACCCTCTCCTGTCGCTTTCTGGGCCACATCTACCAGGCTTTAACCAGCAAGGAAGTTCCTGTCAGCAGCAGAAGCAGAGCTACAGTGTGTGTGTGTGTGTGTGTGTGTGTGTGTGTCTATAGTCCATCAGGTTTTTCCAAGCAAAGCTAATTATCTTCCCAGACAACCTACTGCTTGTCATGTGGTTCTGAGCACACTCTGGTCCTAGACTCCTTCCTTTGCCAAAGATGATGCCCTCCCTTCAAAATAGTCGTGCTGTGGATCTCTTGACAATCAGATTGTAGATGTCCTCCCTCCCCCCTCCCTCCCTCCCTCCCTCCCTCCCTCCCTCCCTGTCTCCCTCCT
>NW_026075421.1:0-1438 GCF_014885135.2 Alexandromys fortis
AGACCACAAACTTAAAGTAAGCAAGGAGAAATATATGGCATAGGTTAAAGGTAGAAAACAGAAAAGAGAAATATAATTGAACTAAAATCAAAACTTTAATAAAAGACTTTGATTAAGAAATCATTAGTAATAATTCTTAAATTTGGAATTGCAAGAAACACCTCTGTATATAGAAATACACTTTTACTATCAGATCAATTTGGAAATTAAAAAGTACTTGAATAGCACATTGAAAAGCAATTTCAGTACAAAGATTTCATTGTAAATTTTAAAGCACAGATGAAATATTCAACTGGAAAAAACAATCACTCATTGAGCTATAGTACGGGCAGAACTGGAGCAATGAGAGAACATGGGAAGGGTACTTTGTGAGTAAGCAGACGACATGCTGGATGTGATGCTACTCACCCTCTGTACACTCAACAAAAGCATGTTGCATTGACTTTGCTGTGTTGCTATTGTGCTCTCAATTGTTGTCATCTGACCACCTTCTTTAGGGTCTGTACAACACTGGATTTCCAACCAAAGCTACCACAATAGGCTTACAAAAATGGCTCTTCTTATAGAGATTACATTTTACAGTTCTCAATAATCTGTGGAATCTTGGAAAAGCTTGGATTCTTCATTGTGAGAATGGGGCTGATTCTTGTCTGTCCATAATCTATATTGGAGACATTTTCTCCTCCATGTCCATTAGCAAAATCTCTGGTCATAGCTTCTGGAAAAAAAAATCCATGGAATCTCACACACACACACACACACACACACACACACACACACACGTTTGAACAAAGAAATGTGAAATATAAAATATATTGAGTTAAAAGTTTCTGCATTGTTTTAAACACAGGTGCCAAATGTCAGTGTTTTATTTGTAGCTTACTATTTTACTTTCTATCTTTCCCTGTGTCAGGATGTCTATCAGTATGCTTCTTATAATTCACCACATGACTAACTTGTCTTATCTAATACAAGGTCTACATATGGTGATGATATCTGTGGGAAATGAGCTGTAAGAATTTCTGCCTCGCCCTCCCACCCTTATGCTGAAAGCTCTTCAAATAACAGGATAGCCAGAGAGAAGAAACAATATAACAGATGCTCACCCTCCAAATTCAGCAATAGAAAAGATCCAAAAAACACTCTCGTCATTGTGATCTCAAAAAAGGTTCAATGGGTTAGGAAGATATTTTAACTGTTTAAGTGCTTGCTATGACCATAAGAAGAATCAAATTCAGAACCCCTGAAGCCAGGTAGTGCAATGTTTTTAATTCTAGTGTCGGGCAGCAGCTATGTGTTTGAAAAAAGAAAAATAAGGAAGGAAAGAAAGGGAAAGAAGACAAAGAAAAGAGAGGAGAGGAGAGGAGAGGAGAGGAGAGGAGAGGAGAGGAGAGGAGAGGAGAGGAGAGGAGAGGAGAGGAGAGGAGAGGAGAGGAGA
>NW_026075422.1:0-1435 GCF_014885135.2 Alexandromys fortis
TTCAAGTTGGGCTGTGGTGGCACACACCTTTAATCCCAGTACTTGGGAGGCAGAGACAAGGGGATTGAATTCTGTGAGTTCAAAGCCAACCTGGTCTATAGAGTGAGTTCCAGGACAGCTGGGAATATACAAAGAAACTCTGTCCTGATGATCAAAAACAAACAAATATCTAACTCAAGATTACTTATTTTAGGAAAAAGATAAAGTAAGCGTGAAAGGCTAAAAGGCCCAACACTGGTATTTCTGTATTCCCAGTATCTCAAGAATTGGACTTCATGCTGTTTGCCTTCCTGCATTTGCATATACACACCACTGTTGCAGGCTTCTCAGTTTATAAACCATGGCTCACAAACATGAAGTGTTAATGATACTAGCTAAAAGGTGATATAATTAGAGCCAGGCATTTTAAGAATCTTGAGAATTATGTGCATATATACAATGAAATACGATCACATCCACTGCCCATTCTCCTCCTCAAGCTCCTTCCATATCTCCAACCATGTAACCCATCTCCCTCAAAACTTCATTTTCTGATAACTCACTAAGTGCAATCAGTGCTGCCCACATGTACATGGGTGTGGGGCCATCCACCGGAGCATGGAAAACTATGTCATATCCTTGAAGACAACGATTTTCCCTCTCGCGGTAGCGCTCAACTCCCAGTAGCTCCTCAATCAGGTAGGAGACCAGGAGAGCACCTGCCTCACTGACACCAGAGTTATGTCGCTTGACTTTGTTTAGGTCTCGTGCAGTTTCCATCAGTTTATCAGTTTGATAGCCTTGTAATGTCCAGAAGTTTCATTTCATCACAATCTTCCTCTGTATCCTTCAGCCTTTCTACCTCCTCAACCATGAGCCTCAGTGAGGCTGTTGATAAAGATGGCCCACTTAGGGCTGAGCTCTCCGTCTCTTGTTCTCAGCACCTTGAGCACTTATGAATCTCTGCACTGACGGTTTCCCACTGCAGAAAAGAAGCCTCTCTGACCAACGCTGACAGCAGCCCAGGGCTATGGACATAGTTAGAAGGCAATTCGACAACATGACCAGTTAGGAAAATAACAATATCACCTTCTACCTCAGGACCTATGACCTCCCCAGTGGTGCTGGAGAATTTTATGTCAACTTGATACAAACTATAGTCACCTGACAAGAGGAAACCTCAATTCAGAAAATTAATCCATAATATCAAGCTGCAGGCAACCCTGTAGGGTATTTTTTTAAATTATGATTGACGGGGATGGCCCAGCAAATTGTGGGTGGTGCCGTCCCTAGTCTGGTGGTCCTGAGTTCTTTAAGAAAGAAGGCCGAGCAAGCCATGGGGAGTAAGTCAGTGTGCAGCATTCCTCCATGGCCTCACATAGGCTCCTTCCTCTAGAATCCTGCTGTTTGAGTTCCTGTCCTGACTTCCTTAGATGATGAACAGTGACATGGAAGC
>NW_026075423.1:0-1423 GCF_014885135.2 Alexandromys fortis
CCTCTGTATGCTGTGATTACTATTAATGAATAAAGAAACTGCTTTGGACTTACAGCAAGGCAGGACTTAGCTAGGCAGGGGATAATAAGCTGAATGCTGGAAGAAAGAAGGGTGGAGTCAAAGAGAAGCCAAGTAGCCCTGCTGGAGCCTGATGAAACTTTAGCTGGTAAGCCACAGCCATGTGGCAATACACAGATTAATAGAAATAGGTTAAGTTAATATATAAGAGTTAGCCAATAAAAAGCTAGAGCAATGGACCAAGCACTGATTTAATTAATATGGTTTCTATGTTTCAGCCAGGACAAACAAGGGGCTTCCTTACTGCACAAAATTTTGTAAAACTGTTCTGTGAATTGTCTATACCTCAAACTCTACAAGTTTATTGAGTATGGTTAAAAATCTGTAATATCTGTAACAGAAAGATTGACTTAAAACTCATGACACAGGAAGTTGATAGTTGAAATTCTATCTTCAGGTAATCTTAAAGGAACCATGTGACACCATCTTGGGGTATAAGCAACCTGTGGCTTGCTGCCATCTTAGTTTCTGTCCCCCATCAGGATACGGACAGCCACACGGCTGGCAGTCATCTTTGATAAGACTGGAGAGGATGAATGTCATGGAACTTCAGTGCCCATCTTTAGGCAGCCTTGTAGTTGGCAGCTATCTTTGCGAGGGTTGGAGGGGATTGATGTCGTTGACTTTAACACCATCTTGATTAAAGGTGACCACATGGTATAAACCAACTAAGGAGGCAACATCAGGTGTCTAAGATATTTTGGATAAGGGTGGACTTTATACAATAATTCCTGTCCTAAAAACAATCATAAAAACTAGGTTTATGAAAGAATTTATAAACAATGCCGCACTTCCATGCATTCGTATACAAGAATGCATTTCATGCTGGTGGCTGAACTTGGTAATGTGAGAGTCACCCAGATGGTATTGCTTTTAAAGGCATGAAGGGGTCATGATGGCCTGTGAAACTTGGCACTGTATGAAAAGAGAGCCCAGTTGCAGTGTGGGACCCAATCAATTTGGAGACGGAGGTGCCATGTGATAGCTCCCAGAAATACCAGCCACAATAGACTGGAGCTGGATGGGGGCTAGCAAACAGGCTGTCTATGCTGCCAAGAGTGGAGCCCAGAGGACTATGAATTCCAGATGTTGAGTTGTTTACACTGTTGTTTAGTTTTGCCTAATTATGGTTGTGCCCTATTTATTCCCTTTTGAAAAAAAAAGGAGGAATACTCTAAAAATGGTACTTTATTTTTGATATTGCAGAAGCTACCCCTGACACATGAACAGTAAGCACAGGTCTGAGAGTCATCTTTCTCCATTGGCAGATACATGGCATCTCTCTGACTGTGTCCTCTCTCTCTCTCTCTCTCTCTCTCTCTCTCTCTCTCTCTCTCTCTCTCTC
>NW_026075424.1:0-1434 GCF_014885135.2 Alexandromys fortis
ACTTGGTAGATCTCTGTGAGTTTGAGGCCAGTCCAGTCTACAGAGTGAGTTCCAGGACAATCAGAGCTACACAAAAAAACCTTGCCTTAAAAAAAAAAAAAAAAAAAATCTTTTTTTTAAGTTATCCTACCTTAGGCATTTCATGAATAAGGGATAGAAGGAGCTGTTAAATGGTGAACACATGCTTCTCCCTTTGCAGTGCAAGCTTGTTTCATCCCATGAAGTATAGAAGTATATACATGCAGTATGTAAGAATTCCTGATAACTATCATCTTAAGAAACAGTGGCTAAACGAAGATTAATTACATTGGCTCCAGCATTTCGGCCTCTCAATTCCTTTTTCTTGGGGGTGGGGTGGGGTGTTGTTTTTTCAAGACAGGGTTTCTCTGTGTTCTGGAACTCACTGAGACCCACCTGCCTCTGCCTCCCAAATGCTGGGATTAAAGGCTTGTGCCACCACCACCCAGCATCAATTCTTTTTCTTATGTGGTTCAATTATGGACAGAAACAAATGGTTAAAAGCCATAAGAAAAAAGAGAACTGAAAAGGAAAGTGTCAGTAAAGAACTGGCTTTGAAAATGATCTGGACATGCTCTTACTATTTCCCACCAAAATCTCAGGCTGTAGAGTTCTTTCAAACTGATTAGACTGCTCCATTGCACACAGCAGGCATTAAGAACAAAGACAAGGAAGGAAACACTCAGAAATGTCATCTGCTAGATATTAGAAGCAAAGTGGGTATTCAGCTATTGCACTACCTAGATTCCCAGTGAACTTACTAAAACTCTGGACCCTTCTGCACTACCCCCCCCCCCAAAAAAAATAGAATAAGACACTGGCAAGATGGCAGCAGTCAAGAGTACTCATTCCCAACACTCACAACTACCTGTTAATTCCAGCTCCAGGGGAATCTATACCTTCTCCACTGGCATACATACACATGTGGTATGTACACAAACACATACAAGACACATAAATAAAAGTAAATCTTGAAAAAAGAAAACTGTTGCAATGCAAAGTTTCCCTGACAGTGAGCTATGATGTTGCATTCTATTTCAGTAAGTTATACAACACAGCAAAGCAGAGCATCAGATAGCATACCTGATAACAAGTGGGCCCTGAGAGAATGAGACCTTAAGAACTCATTTCTTCTTAGGGACTATGTCCAGAAAATCTGTGCTTCAAGTTAGAAATGGTTTGTAAATCAACTGGCATTAAGACTGTGATAAGCACAGACACTTCCTAACAATCTCCAATTTTACCTGGCACTTTAGTAACTACCTAGCATACCCACCTAAAGCAATGTCTGATTGTATGACATAAAGTACTGGGATAGAATTTGGATCAAGAAAGGATGGCTTAAATCTGTTGTGACAGATTGAGCCTGTTGTCCCAGCACTCAGAAGACTAAACAAAAGAATTTCTGAAGTCTAA
>NW_026075425.1:0-1380 GCF_014885135.2 Alexandromys fortis
CACACACACACAAATTTATAATAATAAATAAAATACAATTTAGGAAGCAGGCTAGGAATCTATCTCAGTTGGTAAAATGTCCTAGCATGAAGGAAGCCCTGCGTTTGGTCCCCAGCACCGTATAAAACCAGTAATAGTGGTGCTTGCCTATAACCCAAAGGGATACTCAGGAAGATCAGAAGTTCAAGGTCATTCTCAGCTACACAGGGAGTTCAAGGCCAGCCTGGGATACAGGAGACCCTGTTTACAAAACAACACAACAATAAAAAGCGTGTCTAATATAACACAATGCAAAGCATCACAGGGCTCTTGCCTCAGCCCAGTTACCCTGCAATGCCCTGAGAACCCACTTTGATTCTACAGGTACCTGTTTGCTGCGTCCATCACCATATTACTTGGGCAATAGACTAAGAAGAAATATATCCTCAGGGGTCTTGATTTTGTTTTAGAGCAGACTTGTTATATAGCCTAGACTAGTCTTGACTTCTCAGTCCTGCATCAAACGTGAGCCAGCCGAGCCGGCGAGCCTAGCTCGGGACTGTTGGGAAGGGCTTGTGGCTGACTAGTGCGCGTGAGATAAGGGTTTGGAGTCTTGCTTATTCAGGCTGTGTTGAAACACTTCAATTCTTACTCTATGGCTTCCACAGACCCTGTCCCTCCCTGTGGTTGTCATCGTTCATGGCAGCCAGGACCACAATGCTACTGCCACCGTGCTGTGGGACAACGCCTTTGCTGAACCGGTGAGTTCTCTTGGGCCCTCCACCTTGGTCCAACTCTGTGGGCCCCAGAGCTGAGCTGGACAGTGAGGTGGGCAGCGTGAGGTGGGTGCCTGTCTGGTTGCCTGGCCTAAGGCCCTGGCTAGGTTTCAGGACTCAGAATTGACTAGCGTCTCCAAGGAATGGGGCTGGTTTCTGCCTCTGCTGGGGTTCCTGACCACTGTCCTCAGCCCCCGGTCTGGGCCTTTGCTTCTGCTGGACTCTACTATCTCCCTCCCTCCTCCCTTTGGTCTTCCATTCCCCATCACATAGAGGATCCCTAAAACCTCCCTCCCGATACAGTCGTGGAAGCGGTTTTCATTCCCACACCTCCAATCTGGTGTAGAAGATGATTTATGTCAGGGCTGATCCCCGACAATTCCCCTCTGTGTATGTTCTTTCTGGATGATTCTCAGCCCTGTCTGTCTCTCAGTCTCTGTATATCTCACACATGCGTGAGTGTGTGTGAGTGCGTGTGTGTTCGTGTGTGGACATTTCCAGCTCCCTTAGTCTGCCTTTTCGTATCCTTTCTTCTCGCCCTCTCAGGGCAGGGTGCCGTTTGCCGTGCCTGACAAGGTGCTGTGGCCGCAGCTGTGTGAAGCGCTCAACATGAAATTCAAGGCCG
>NW_026075426.1:0-1406 GCF_014885135.2 Alexandromys fortis
AATAAATAAATAAATAAATAAATAAATAAATAAATAAATAAATAAATAAATATTTTTAGAAAAAAAATGTAAGGGGGGCTGGAGAGATGGCTCAGCAGTTAACAGCATTGCCTGCCCTTCCAAAGGTCCTGAGTTCAATTCCCAGCAACCTAAACCACCTGTAATGAGATCTGGCGCCCTCTTCTGGACTCAGCAATCTGGGTATTAGCATCCCTCTCTCTGGCCAAGGATGACTTAGGGCCTGTGGATCTCTAGGTTTTGGACTGCCCAGTCTCCAGAGTAAACTTCAGAAATTGCCTCTCTTCCAAAATCCACAATGACTTTACCACACAACACAACCATTGTGAGAACAGGAAATGTGATATTTCACTTAATCTTCATGACGGGCTAGACAACTGCACGTCACAGTTGCAAATGGAGGTATCTTGAACTTACCAAGGGCACACAGATGGTAAAAGGCAAAACTGGACTTGAACCCTGGCGTTCTGGTTCCAGGCAGCTGCAAGAACTGGAAAAGGGGGTTCAGTCTCCCCGGTCTTTACTTTAGAAGCAAGGAAAGAAAAGTGGGAGCTGTTGACTGAGTCACCAGTAGCCTGCCAAATCTCCCTGGCCAGCTTTCCGGTCCTCCGCTGTTAGCTGTTCCCTCCTGTCTGCTGTGCACACGTGTGAGTCCAGCTCTCCAGCGTCACACCCGCTGCCTTGTGAGAGCTACACGGTAGAGAAAACTCACAATCGCAGTTCACTGTGGGGTTCATGTGGGCTTCATAGTCATGACTATCCCCAGAGAATGGCAGATGCCATTATAGAATGTGACAGGTGATCAGAAAGATTGGTCCAAGAGTGTGATTGATAGTTGGTATTGATTCTTGTGTGCCTGGGAAGGGATTGTTCAGCATGTATTGATTTAAACAAATGGGCAGCACAGGGGTGTGTCTCGGGAAGAGATACGGTTGCTCATCACTGTATCTCTCAGGTTATTGGTGGATAGCCTGGGTCATGCTGGTCTCATGCAGTTCTAGTGGAGCTGAAAATTAATATGTGGGGGGTGGGATAGGAGGGAGGGTGAAAGGAGGGGAGAAGGGGACCGGGAGGAGGACTTGAGGGGATGGGATAGTCAAGATGGAGGAAGGAAAGAGATATTTTGATTGAAGGAGCCACTATGGGGCTAACAAGACACTTGACACTAAAGAAATTCCCAGGAATTCACAAGGATGACCCCAGTTGATACCCTAAGTGGTAAAGGAGAGGGTGCCCAAACTAGTCTTGCCCTGTAGTCAGACTGATGAATCTCTCTCTCTTTTTTTTTTGTTTTTTTTTTTTGTTTTTTTTTTTTGTTTGTTTGTTTTTTTGTTTTTTCGAGACAGGGTTTCTCTGTGGCTTTGGAGCTTGTCCTGGAACTAGCTCTG
>NW_026075427.1:0-1453 GCF_014885135.2 Alexandromys fortis
TATATGAAACACATTGATTCTGCTTATCAAAATGAATTAACTCATATGCAGCATGAGTTTGAGAAGTTGTCCAAGTGAATTAGACATCATTTTCTTATTTTGGAAACAGCCAAAAATTCAACATAATTGTGATTTGTTGTCACGCGAGCATTTGTTTATCTTTCTAATGTCTAAAGATTTTGAAAGATATTGACAAGATAATGTGCAAACATTACAGTGGTATGTTAGAAAGGATAATTGTAAAAAGAAGGGGGTAATGTTTTCCCTAAGTGGTGATAAATATTAAGAGTATTTGACAAGATATCAAGTGAACTATGAGCACTAATGGTTTCTAAATGTAGGCACATTCAACATACTACAAAACATTCCTTATTTAGGGGCACAGTATGTTCTTTGCATTAACAACACAAATTTTGGGAGTCTAAAGCAGTTGCACAGACTTGTATTTACTTATTTTTATTTTTGGAAAATGAAACAAATGAGCAAACATAATTATTGCATATATTTTGTGGTTATGGCTTGTTCTTTTTTGTTTTTGTTTTCCATGAAGGAAGCCAAATCTTAGGGCTTGATACAATTTGCAGCTGAATTGCATCTGACTTCCTATAAGACAAACACCTTATTTTTTTTTTTTTTAGTTCTTGTTCTCTTAACGCTAGTCAACAATCTGTATACCATTTGCAAATGGTAATGAAGTTAGAATTAATTATTCAAGGAAATCACATTTTATTGTTCTTAAAGATCCTTCTCTGGATGGGCCATATTCTTATTTGTAAAAAACCAAGCAGACGAAACCAAAACAAAACTAAAACAACTCCCCAAAAATCTATGAATTTCTATTTTTATTACTCACGTACAAAATTTACAATTAAAGATCCATATGTCTGATATTTGATTACGTTTACTCAATAATTACAGAAACATACTGTGCATAGTTTTAGCTAATGTGATAGAGCACTTATCACAACAGCTGCATCTTAGATTCTGAAGACACTAGAGGCTAATGAGTCTCAGGAAATAACTTTTCCCTGGATTTATTTATTCAAATAGTGGTGAGTAGTTGTGTAATTTTGCTTTTGTTTCAACGGTAAATTACTTGCTTGTTTATATGGTGTTAATTTGAGTGGCAATCGTCTTTTCAAGTTTTGGACATTTACTTTGTATCTGTTACTCATTAATGAAACAGCCATCTAACCAAACAAATATGGAAAAGGATCGTGATAAGGGTGAATAAGGATCCTAAGATCTTAAGACAAGATCTAGAAAGAAAGAAAAAATGAGAAAACAGAAGCAAAATATGATGGGACTGTGTTTATGTTCTTGCAACAAAGTGATTTACTGATGTGGGTACATGATCTGGTTTGCTCTCTTCTGTCTCACTCTTTCCCTCAAACTCTCCTCTCTCTCTCTCTCTCTCTCTCTCTCTCTCTCTCTCTCTCTCTCTCTCTCTCTC
>NW_026075428.1:0-1372 GCF_014885135.2 Alexandromys fortis
TACACACTCATCCGTCCACTACGTACACACCCATCCCTCTGCTATGTATACATCCACCCAAGGCCCAGTACTCCCCTCCCACCCACAGCCACACAGATTGGACCCCACTTGTCTCTGAGCTCATGGACCAAACTCCTGATCACAAAGCAAAGACTCATCAGACACAGAATGAAGCTGAAGATGCAGTATGTTTGGAATCTATCACTCTGAAGCCTCTGGACATGGGCTTCTCCAGGGCTGGGGAAGATGCTTGTCCCTTGAACACATCCCATTCTCCTTGCTTAGCCGTGGATTCCCTCCACTTCCCTGACCTCAGTCCTTCCTGGCACTGTCTGTTTTCAAACACCGTGTGTTTCCCACTCTCCCCAGGCTGGAGCCAGACTCTGGTGGTCTTCAGCTGTTTCCCCCGAAATGAAACATTCTCTCCTGAAGGGGGAAGGGAGGCGCATAAGACATAAAACTTCAAAGCTCAGAAAATGAGAAAATTCAGCAGGTCCCTCCCCACAGTTCTGTAGGGAAATCGCTGGTGTAAGAACACTTCAGTGGAGCTGCCTGCAGGGTGAGCAGAGCGCTCAGAGAAGGCAACTTTGATGAGCCATCACAGAGCCTGGGGCGCCTTTGAGTCACCCAGGCTCCTGTATGTAAACACAATAAACTCCCTGGCTCATCATGCCGGACTTGGGCACAACCATTTCTTTGATCTGATGCTAATGTTCCAGCCAGAGTGGACAGACTCTTCATAGGAAGTCTCCCAATACTTGGCTAGACCACACTACAGCCCCTGAGAAGTCAGTAAATGTCCTCGTCAGGGAGATGACGGTCACCATGTCTACCTGACAGCTTGGAGACCTTTAAGGGACCCCATCCCCTCATTATCCTGATCCCTTTTGCTATAGCACTGGGTGCTTGAAGAAGCTGTGGCTGACTCCCAGACTGAACTGTGGGAACAAGGTGCTGGCTTAAGAAGTGCAGACAGAAAGAAAAAGCAAAATAGGAGAGGCAGCTCTAGGAAAGGACGGGGTTGAGTGAGAAACAGGGAGCTGAGAGCATGTCCACTCGAGTGTGTAAGCACTGTTCCCACGGTCGCACAGTGGATTTTAAACTGCCACGAGTAGGTCATGAGTGCAGAGCTACGAGGAGATACAAATCAGGACATGACACTTACGTGACACATGCACACTGGAGACCCAGATGACATCCAGATGTGACCTTTCACATCTGTGACATATGCCACATAGAAGTGTGATCTGCATACATCTACATAGTGGCCGCACTTTACAAACAGCTGACAAAATCTGACATTTCAGCCCTTGCCTCCTGCCTCGGAAAGCCCAGAAGCTCCTTGGGGAGCTTGTGGAATGAATGTCTCTCC
>NW_026075429.1:0-1426 GCF_014885135.2 Alexandromys fortis
GACCCAGGATGGATGGAGGCTAGAATCTTACCGGTAAGCACACCTTGGGGTGCTTACACACATCATTAGAGATGGGCTAGTCCAGGTGTGAGAATTAGCCTGTAAGGGCTAGAGTTCATGGGCCAAGCGGTGTTTAAATGAATACAGTTTGTGTGTTGTTATTTCGGGCCCCGCTGCTCTTATTTCAACACACCAATTAAGAAAATGTCTTACAGGCTTGTCTAGAACACAGTCATTTTCTCAACTGAAACTAACCTCCTCTCAGATGACTTCAGTTTATGTCAAGTTGACATAAACACAGGGCCTTACTCTTAGTTTGTAAAGGGCAACCAATAACCTTAGCAATAACCTGGGTTGCTTGGGGGTTCCCATGAAGCCTCTTTGGCCAACAACTTGATTAGAAGTAATCATTCCCAGCATTGGAAACTTCACTTGGTTATGAGAGATATCCTGTTGGGGTTCTGTCTCCCCTGTTATTTGGCAGTTTCATTCAGATTGCTTCATACATTCTTAGGAAGGTTCTACTGCGTCAACTCTTCATGTGGCTTCTCAAATAGCCCTTAGTCGCTCTTCCTCAAACTTCCTCTGTCACCCCTGCGTCCCTCCCTCCCCTTCCCTATTTGATCCTCTCCCTCTTCATCCATCTTATTTCCCCTTCCTATGGAGATCCATTTCTCCCCACTAGTCCCTTACTTTATACCTAACCTCTGTGGTTATATGAATTTTAGCTTGCTTATTAAAGACTTACCATTAGTGAATATATACCCTATTTGCCTTTCTGTGTCTGGGTTATCTTACTTAGGATGAGTTTTTTCCTAGCTCCATCCATTTATCTGTGAGTTTCATTCTTTTTCCTTTTTAATGGCTGACTAATATTCCATTGTGCAAATGAACCACAGTTTCTTTACTCATCCATCTGGTGATGGACATCTAGGCTGTTTCTAATTTCTGACTATTACAAATAGAGCCTCAACGAATATGGTTGATTGAATGTCTCTGTACTAGGATGAAGAATCCTTGGCAAGTATGTCCAGGAGTGGTACAGCTGGATCCGGAGGTCCCTCCATGCTGGTTTCTGTAGGAGATGTACAAGTTTGCACTCCCACCAGCAGTGACTTTTCCCACATCTTCACCAACATGAGCTGACATTTGTTTAAATGATCTTGACCATTTGGACTGGTATAAGATGAAATTTCAAAATACTTTGATTTTCATTTCCATGATGACTAAGGCTGTTGAACTTTTTTTTTTGTGTGTGTGTGTCATTTGTATTTCCTCTTTTCAGAAGGTTCTGTTTGGATCTGTACCCCATTTTGAAAAATTGGTTGTGTATTTTCTTCTTCTTCTTCTTCTTCTTCTTCTTCTTCTTCTTCTTCTTCTTCTTCTTCTTCTTCTTCTTCTTCTTCTTCTTCTTCTTCTCCTCCTC
>NW_026075430.1:0-1372 GCF_014885135.2 Alexandromys fortis
TTGCTGGTTTGCTTTCTTCTTTTTTTAATTAATTTATTTATTATGTATATAATGTTCTGTCTGCATGTATGCCTGCCCACCAGAAGAGGGCAGCAGATCTCATAGATGGTTGTGCGCTGGGAATTGAACTCAGGACCTCTGGAAGAGCAGCCAGTGCTCTCAACCTCTGAGCCATCTCTCCAGCCCCTGCTTTCTTCTTTTTTGTGAAGACTGATACAAGCAACTTCATCCTTATCTTGCCATCTTTCACTTTATTTTGGTTTGTACATTTGTTTTTGTTTTGAGACATGGCTCATATAGAGCAGGCTGGCCGTGAATTCACTGTATAGCTGAGGATGACCTTAAATTCCCAATCCTGCTGCTTTTCCCCCCTCCCCCAAGTGCTGGGAATCTAGATGTGCACCACCCGGCCTGGTTTCATATTCCCTTGATCATATCAACCAAGGATTATAACTAGACTGAAGATGGAGTCTTTTGAGTTTCAATTCTGTTTTTATGAGTGTCTTCAACGGCAAAATTACAACAGCAATTGCTAGTTTCCTCCACAGCAGCAGCCTGCCTCTGTCGCCAAAGCAGTTACGTCATCACCTGTCACTGGGTGACTTGCCACATGGCTTTCAGTTAAGATGGTGATAAGGTTGCCTGACCTCAGTCAAAATGGCGGTGGTCACATGTTTGACAATAGCTCCCTCTTTCATCTTTCTTGACTCTTACGCCTCTCTTGCCTCCTTTCCTCTCTGGCCTCTTGCCCCTCTCTTACTTCTCTTGCTTCTCTTCTTCTTCTTGTCTGTCTCCTGCCTCTCTCATGTCTCATCTCCAACATGGCCTTTCACTCTTTAACTCTTCCCCTCCCCTAGTAAATATTTGCACTAACTCTGTTGCTTGTGGTATGTTTGCTTAGTACCATACTTTGGCAGGTCCTTCCACAAGATACCCACTTTTTTTTTTAAGATTTATTTATTTATTTATATAGTATCTTGCCTGTAGGCCAGAAGAGGGCACCAGATCTCTCATTATAGGTGGTTGTGAGCCACCATGTGGTTGCTGGGAATTGAACTCTGGACCTCTGGAAGAGCAGTCAGTGCTCTTAACCGCTGAGCCATCATTTCAGCCTGACTTTTTTGTTTTTAATCCTTTCAACAATGCTTTCCCCTGCTTGTCTGACAGTGGTTTCTAATCCTATGTGAAACAAAAGATATTGAAGAAAGGTAGAAAATCAACAACAAAAATTAGGAACACAAGAAGAAAAAGAAATCTCTCACCTTAAGATCTAGTTTATCTTTCTGTTGACTTAAGAGTCAAGAAATTTCAACAAAGCATCCTAGCACTGGAGAGACAGTGGCAGGTGGGTCATTCTGAGTTCAAGGTCAGT
>NW_026075431.1:0-1433 GCF_014885135.2 Alexandromys fortis
AAAAATAAAAATAAAATAAAGTGTGCTTCAAATTTGACTTTGAAAAAAAAAGAGCTACTTAGATTAAGAAATAAAATTACAGCCTTTCCTGACAAGTTAGAAAATGAAATAGCCAAGATAAGGAACATGAAATAGAATCCAATTAGCATTTATGCCAATTGTGTAACATATGAAAAATCAGTACTGAGTTCTTCGGTAACACAAAGAAGTAATATCTGAGCTCTGGTTCTCAACACATTCTATTCCGTACTATTCATCTGTGTATAACCGAACCTTATACACGTACACACAATGAATTCACATTGAAGCTGAGAAGAGATTACTTGGCTTTGTTATCAGAGGCCTTCAAAATAGGATTCTTTTGCGATATGGGAGGCTCTCCATCCACTATGACGTAAGTCTTGAGGTATGACACAGTTTTTTTTGTTATTCTCAGGCACCAGTTTCAGGCGTGAAGTATTAGCCACATGAGGTCACTGTTGTACATGCATGAATTATAACTACTGTATAATTCTTGAGTCTTCCTGTTGAAAGGTGTTAGGATTTGTGAGCTGAACAAACTATGCACATTTAAAGAGACAAGGCGTTTTGTAGCACATAATGGGGATTTTCTTGATTTAGAGATATTTCTTTATATTTTTAGGACTTATCACATAACAAAGACAATAATTTTAGCAAATTAAGGCAGTATTTCCAAGTTGAGGGTAGTTTGATAGAGGGAACAAAAAGCCCAGTTGTAAAACGATTCTTTGAAAAGATGATTTTGTCCTAAGAGTAATTCTAAAATTATCTGTAAATGAAGCTCTTGTTTTTATAGGTGGCTTTGACGAGCATTATAATTTTCTTAGAAAGATATCCAGATAACTATTATGAAATACCTTTAGCGTTTATGTCTGTTATTTTGAAAGTGTAGGGCCAACCACAAACTGTAGATAAATAACAGTTGATGACAACATGTATATCTCATTCACAGATCCACTTTGAATAGAGGTGTTCAGTTGTACAGTAATAGTCACTGAAATAGAAGGTTTTCCAAACAATGAACCACCTTCAGTATAGTACATGACATAGAGGACAGTAGAACAATGCGTGTGAGTACTCTTGTCTAGTGCTTCAACCATCTCATCAGAATTAGCTTTGTCAAGGTGACCCACCACCTCCACAACACCAACTCCAATGGACACTGCTATGTTTTCCTTATTATTGGGTCTTGATTATTTGTTAAAAATTAGAATTTGTATATTTTGGAGATGAGACCTCTGACTGATTTGGGGTTACTGAAGATCTTTTCCCATTCTGTAGGCTATCATTTTGTCTTGTTGATCATGTCCTTTGCTTTAGAGAAAAAAGTTTCAGGAGGTCCCATTTATTAATTGTTTCTCTCAGTGTCTATGCTACTGGGGTTATATTTAGGAAGTGGTTCCTTGTGCCGA
>NW_026075432.1:0-1429 GCF_014885135.2 Alexandromys fortis
AGTTTTGATCTGTTCCCCTCCACCACTCTTTTTGCTTGTTTTGTTTTTAGTAGCTCCTCATGATGAGGAAAATTTTACATAAACTTATTATATTTCTTTATTTTGCAGGCACATGCCATTTGTACTGAAAACTGTGTGCTGATGTTGTGTCCTGGTATTACGCTGAAATTACAGATCTAAGAGTTTCCTGGTAGAATCTTTGGGTTCTATTATGTATAGGATCATGTCATGTTCATACATGGATAAACTGATTTCTCCTTTTTACATTTGGAATCCCTCCTATTTCCTTCTTTTGTTTTATTGCTTTGGACACCATTTCAAGGACTACCCTGAACAAAAGTGGAGGTAGAAGGCACACTTCAGCCTTTAAAGCTAGTTTAGAAGTAAGTGTTCTCATGTTTTCATTTATTAGTATGTTGACTATAAAAGTCTTAATTTTTCTGGACTTTAATCAAGACGGCATTTAAAACTTTGTCAAATTATAGGTTTTGCACCTCCTGAGATGACCATATGATTTCTGTCCTAAATTCTAACTATATGTTGTATTACATTTATTTTTTTACTGTATGCTAAAACTACCTCTCATGTTTGGATGAAAACAACTTATTAGTGAGGTTTCTGTGACCTCAGAAAAGCATTTGTAAGTATTTTGTTGAGAAATTTTACATCTCAACATATTGGTCTGTAGTTTTATGATTTTACTGATTTTCTTCCAGTTGTATGTCAAAATAAGACTGTTTTCTTCTAAATTCTTCTTGGATTTGGATGTCTACCTCTTTCTTCAGGTTTGGAAATTTTTCTACTATAATTTTAATGACTATATTTTCTATGCTGTCATATATTTTTAAAATAAGATTTGATCTTTGAAGTACCGCAAAGTTGTAAGTTTGGAGCATGTTTGCTGATATTTGTTTTTTTTTTTCTATATACACATGAAAATATCATTATGGGCCTTATTCTCCAACCTGAATTTTATTCTTCTCATTGAACTTGTCTGTTGATGATGATTGCTACTGTGGTTTTGATTTATTTGATTGACTCTCATTTCTAGCATTTCTGTTTGGTTCTTTTTCAATTTCCTTATTGAATTTTTCCTTAACATTTTAATATTTCTGTTCCAAATCACTGAAATCATCCACTTTGCAACTTCCTCTATTAGATACTAAATTGATTTCCTTCCTTCCTCCACCTGCTCTTCTGAATACACTACGTGGGCATTGATCCTCTAGAGGTAGTCTCTGCAATCTTCATCTGCTTTCAGCTTTTTTAGGGTATTCTGTTTCTAGAATTGAGTGACCTTGAGACTGTGGAGTTTTGCACTGGCTTGTCTCACACTATTTATGGTTCTTTGCTGCATCTTATGCATCTGTTGGGAAAGACGTGTCCTTCAGTTTTGATCTGTTCCCCTCCACCACTCTTTTTGCTTGTT
>NW_026075433.1:0-1434 GCF_014885135.2 Alexandromys fortis
GGCTCAGCGGTTAAGAGCATTGCCTGCTCTTCCAAAGGTCCTGAGTTCAATTCCCGGCAACCACATGGTGGCTCACAACCATCTGTGATGAGGTCTGGTGCCCTCTTCTGGCCTGCAGACATATACGCAGACAGACTATTGTATACATAATAAATAAGTAAACATTGAAAAAAAAGTTGTGCTGTTTTATTTAAAATGCTGGTTTTCTGGTCTGTCCTGCCAGGGCAAACTCTGACTCTTTCAGGCAGTCAGTCCGAATGAGTGTGATCTGTGAGCAGAATGCTGCAACTTGTTTGCTGCCAGGGACTTTGAAGCACCACAGAGTTGTGGCGGTAAAAATGGCTCCAGCAGTACCTCCACCATGAGGCTGGAAAGGAATGGGCTGGATCTAGCTGGCAAAACCACGGCTTTAATCCTACCCATATTGCTCAGCAATTTAAAGGCTCATGTGGTTAGAAAAAGAAAGAGAGATATAGTAAAGAGAGATTCAAAAACAAAGAAAATGTTTAAATGATTTACAGTATGTTAAAAATATATTCAGGCAAAAAGTTAAAGTTCTTAAAGTAAAGAAAGAAATAGAGTAGTTGGGTGTGGTAGTACACACCTTTAATCCCAACACTTGGGAGGCAGAGTTAGATTGACCTCTGTGACCTAAAGGTATGGCACAACACACCTTTAATCCCAGTGCCTGGGAGGCAAAGACAGACAGATCTCTGTGAGTTCAAGGTCTGGTAGCACACACCTTTAATCCCAGCACTGGGGAGGCAGAGACAAAAAGATCTATGAGAGTTCAAGGACAGCCTGGTCTACGGAGTAACTCCAGGACAAAGATATACAGAGAACGTGTCTCAAAAAAGTAAAAGTAAAAATAAAAGAAATAGAGGTTAAAACAAAGCCACACAAAGATGGAAAACACAGAGAATCTTGATACTGTATGCTGTTATGCTCTCTTTGAATTGTTTGAATGCTGAGGAAGGAGCAACAGCTCCTAAAAGATATTTGTTTATAAATGCTGCTGAACTAATCCAAGATAGATATTTTGAAAAATACCTTGACTTCAGAATTTGGATCTAAGGTGCTTTGGAAAAGTCCTTCTTTTGTTTTCACAGAGGATGAGACCCTGTGGATTGCTTCTATCCCAATATGGTATGATAGACCATGCCTTCCTGAAAGGTTGCAGTGAATACCCTCAAAAATTACTTCACTCAGCTGCAGACTGAGATGAATCTAGCACACAGGTTATACCATGAAAGACCTGAATAACAACGCCCCCATACAACATGAAGTAGTTTGAAGAGAAATAACTACGTCCATATTCCCAAACATTGTTTATAAATGTTCTTTTACATTTAAAGGGGGATATGATATAGATATGAATAATTTACATTGTTATAAATTTTGCTTCATTGATATAAATTTAATGTCAATTTTGTT
>NW_026075434.1:0-1321 GCF_014885135.2 Alexandromys fortis
AAGAGACAGAAATCTTTAATAAATTAAAAAAAAAAGAAAATGTGGAATATATATGCATTAGAGTACTACTCCGCGGTAAAAAACAATGACATCGTGAATTTTGCATACAAATGGATGGAAATAGAAAACACTATCCTGAGTGAGATAACCCAGACCCAAAAAGATGAATATGGCATGTACTCACTCATTAGTGGATTCTAGCCATAAATAAAGGACATTGAGCCTACAATTTTGGATCCTAGAGAAGCTAAATAAGAAGGTGAACCCAAAGAAAAACATATAGTTATCCTCCTGGATATTGGAAGTAGACAAGATTGCCACAAACTTGGGGGTGGGGTGAGGTGAGAGTAAGGGGAGAGGGGAGAGAGAAAGGAGAAGGGGAGGATGGGGAGAGCTTAGGGGAATGGGATGGTTGGGATGGAGGAAGGGTGGATATGGGAGCAGGGAAGTAGATATCTTAATTAAGGGAGCCAATTTAGGGTTGGCAAGAGACTTGACTCTAGAGGGTTTCCCAGGTGTCCAAGGAGATGTCCCCAGCTTGTTTCTTGGGCAACTAAGGAGAGTGCACCTGAACTGGCCCTATCCTATAGCCATACTAATGAATATCTTGCATATCACCACAGAACCCTCATCTGGCGATGAATGGAGATAGAGACAGAGACCCACATTGGAGAACCGGACTGAGCTCCCAAGGTCCAAATGAGGAGCAGAAGGAGGGAGAACATGAGCAAGGAAGTCAGGACTGCAAGCTGTGACAGTGGGGCTGATCTAATGGGAGCTCACCAAGGCCAGGGGGACTGGGACTGATGGAGCACTTGATCAAACTGGACTCTCTGAACATGGCAGACAATGGGGGCTGACTGAGAAGCCAAGGACAATGGCACTGGGTTTTGATTCTACGGCATGTACTGGCTTTGTGGGAGCCTAGTCTGTTTGGATGCTCACCTTCCTAGACCTGGATGTAGCGGGGTGGACTTTGTCTTCCCACAGGGCAGGGAACCCTGACTGCTCTTTGGACTGGAGAGGGTAGAGGTGGGGGAGGGGGGAATGGGTGGAGAAAAGGAGATGGAAATTTTTAATAAAAAAGGAAAATAAAATATTATCCTGTTTGAAGCAATAAAAGTAATATGTGGATAAATTGGGTGTTAATGGCCCACACTTTTAATCCCAACACTTGACAAGCAGAAGCAGACAGATCTCAGGGAGTTTGAAGTTAGCCTTGTCTACAAAGCAAGTTACTGAATAGCCAGGACTGTTAACCAGATAAACCATGTCTCAAATTAAAAAAAAAGAAAAAGAAAAAAAAAAAAAAAAGAATGAA
>NW_026075435.1:0-1460 GCF_014885135.2 Alexandromys fortis
ATATTTAAACAAACATGATATCTGAATCAGAGACACATTTATGGGGTAAAAATCTACAGGATCATCTGGTCCCTTTCTGTGTCAGTAACCCACCTCAGAGTCCACTCTCTATAACACAGACACACACACACACACACACCCATCACATGCTTCTGTAACCTCAGCAGGGTTCCTCTAGGTGAACAACATTTGGTTAATTGCTCATTGTCTCAGGCTGCTATATGTTTTTTTTATAACAAAATATCTGAGCCCACTTTGTTTCTAAAAGGAATTATACGGCAACAGTGTTGTTTGTCCCTGGAATATCCAAGCAGCATGCATGGCACCTGGCATCTTAGTGAGGGTCCGATGGCTTTGATATGGCAGGGCAGAGTAGCGGACAAGGAAGCAGCAGCTGAGGGGGCACATATGGAGCATCCTTTCTAACAAGCATTAATCCACTAATGAGATTCAAGCTCTCACGACCTAACTGCCTGCAACCAGGCCTCACCTGCGAAAGGCAACATCCCCACTCTGAGAACTGAGCAGATTGCACAGGGACTTTCAGGGAACAGGGCACAACCGAAAAGAGAAAATACCATAAAGAAGCTTTATCCATTTCCTGGTAGGGAGGCAGTTCTAAATGCCTGACTTCCTCAAACATTGGTATTTAACTTGCAGTCTCTCTGAGTTAGGTAGTTAGAATTCAAGACAAAAATTGGTCAGAATAACAATTACATCAATAAACAAGGCATCGTCTCTCTCCTTTTAGTCACTATAATTTTTTTAATCTTCCTTTACTACGGCTCTGATGCAATCTTTGGAAAGAGAATGGACGTAGACACAAGTATATTTTCATGGAAAATTTTAATTGGGAGCTTTTCAAAATATTTCACCTTTATCGCTCTCTCAAGAAGTGTCTCTTGTGATTTATGCACGCTCTAGAGGTTTAACTAGAATCTGCAAAGTACATATTTCTCATTAAATACTTCACAACCAGTTTCCCTATAAAATGCTCAATTTTACATAAACCATATTTGCATATAAGCATAGACTCATATGCAGTCATGGTACAGTTTGCTACAGAGGGCAGGTTTGTCTTGCCTTATGAAAACAAGTAGAAGGAAAACTAGCCCTTTGTCCAGAACTTTTAAATAATAATTCAATTGCATCTCTGTTTAATAGAAAACAATTTAGTTTGTAGATTCATTCTATGGTTCAATGATAAATTAATTAATGCTATATATTACTTGTGTTGTCATATTAAAATAAATCAGCTAATAGCAGTGATATCTGAGATTTTTCCTTAAAAGCAAGTTAGTTGATATATCATTTTGTTTTTCTTAAATTTGCGTTTATTTATTTTCTTATTTATTTTTGTGTGTATGAGAGAGAGAGAGAGAGAGAGAGAGAGAGAGAGAGAGAGAGAGAGAGAGAGAGAGAGAGAGAGAGAGAGAATAAGAAAAAGAGAGCGGGGAGAG
>NW_026075436.1:0-1432 GCF_014885135.2 Alexandromys fortis
TGTGTGTGTGTGTGTGTGTGTGTGTTGTGTGTGCCTGTACCATGATTTAAGCATGGGTGTCAGAGGACAACTTTGTAGTGTTGGTTCTGTTGCTTCCACCTTTATTTGGGTTCCAGGGATTGAACTAAGGACACTGGGCTTGAACAACAAATGCTTTTACCTGTGAAGCCATCTCCTGGCTCCTGGAAAGTGTTTTAGAAATTACTGCACCCTTTAAGTTCTGCATGTGGTGTATCTGTCTCACCCTAGCATGATTAGCTTCATCGAGTCACATTTTTGTCTTTACACACGTAGTCCAAATTCAACTTTACACTCACCACAACCTTGTACCTAGTCCATAGCACATACTCCATGACAGTAGCTGCATGCAACGTACGTCTGCTCTCAATTTTCATCTTTAAAGGGAAAAGGACAGGATTGGATTGTTGCTCAGAGGTGGGCAGAGCATTTGCCCAACACATATAAGGCCCTGGGATAAACTGGCGTCAGTTTTTATAATACACACAACTCTCTCTCTAAAACAAAATCTCTCTCTCTCAGAAAAACAACCACAAAAAATACATATTTTTTCATTCCCACAAACCAGGTTCTTCTGATAATTACCTGAAATCTCAGATAGTGATGTTCTAGTAGCCTATCTAAGTAGACATCTAAGTAGACTGTGAACACTATTGTTCATTAAACCTTCTTTGCATGGGTATCTCTTTTTAAAGATGCCCAGATTTCGAGTCCAAAGGCTTAGGAGACTCATCATGACTCCGGTTTCCCTTTAGGCAAGTGTTCTAGTCTTTGTTCATTCTGACATCAAAAATCTTAGATAAGGAGAGGGCAAAAACATGAAAGGTGAGTTTACTTCCTTCCCAGGCCTTAGCACAACATGAACTTCAGAGGGAGGGTGTGCAAGCTGTTTAAAGTCTACACTACTTGCTCCCTTCCTTTTGAGTATTCATGTTTGAGGCTGAGGACTTATCAGCAGATAAGGGCGGAGAGGCAGTCATCCCACATTCCACAGAGTCACTTCCAGATGGCAGGGGAGAAACTCGGGCTCCTCAATCAGGTCAAACAGCCCACACCTTTCCTGGCCCATTTGTTCAGCCTGTCATGGGTTCCCTCACATCTCAGGATAGGCCAGGGTGGTTGTTTAATTAACTCCCCAGGATGACATTTTGGTGAGAACAAGTCATGTGTTATCGAAAATTTCACTTTTTGTTCTTCTTCATTTGCTTTTGTGGCCACTGTTTTCTGGAGATTCTGACTCCATTCAAATAGCAGCCGTGATAGTTTTTCCAAGGATTCACTTGATCCTTTGTTTTGTTGCCTTTCTTGTTTTTTTTGATTCAGTCTGACAATTTCAACATCAGAGATTTCTTTTCTTGGTGCCAAGGAAACAATGGCGTTTTTCAGAAGTGTGTGTGTGTGTGTGTGTGTGTGT
>NW_026075437.1:0-1418 GCF_014885135.2 Alexandromys fortis
AGAGAGAGGAAGAAAGAGAGAGAGAGAAAGTGAATAAAGTCCTGGAATAAACTGCAGAGAGAAGAGCTCTGGTGGTCGTGTCATTCCTTGCAGGACGAGGGTGGAAGTGACAGTTGGTGGCCCTTACGGGGATAAGCCTACGGGGAACCTCCAAACCTCTCTCCGTGGAGCCCAGAACTTGCTGCAGGGGGTGCACCAAATAATCCTCAAGGTAAAGATTGGGGATCAGCGACAAAAAGCGGGTTTTCCGCTCTGGCTGGTAGAAGAAGGGAGAGTGGGGGAAATAGGGCAGCGACCAAAGCGGACTGTTTAAAGTAGAGCCACGATCAAAGTGGATGGTTTAAAGTGAGGGCCATGACAATAGTGGACGGTTTAAAATGAAACTAAAAGGAAGAATGGGATTTTAGAATGGGCGCTTCAACATCACACCTGATTTTTCTGGCTCTTAACGAGCTGTTACGGAGCGCTTTGGAGAGGTTTTTGACTGAATGTGACACAATTGCTCTTTGGTTTGCTGTCTCTGGCAATCTTAATGTGTCATCCTGGGATAAGCCTGGTAGAGATCTGGATTTTGCCGCTGAACAAGGTATGCTAAGGAAGGGAGGTATATTCATGTGGTTTGAATTACCGAGGCCTACACAGTTTGCAGTGGAGTGTGAGCAGCTGCGGCTCCAAGACCAAGGAGCTCTAGGCGGCTCCAAAGCCAAGCAGCGCACTCAGGGTCTGCAAAGCACACAAACCCCAGGACCTGCCCTGAGTACCGACAAGGCAGAAAGCTAGGCCACTCCCAGCATGGATGCCTCAGGGCATAGAAGTGCAGCACAACCTTGCCTAGACCTCTGTCCCAGCCCTGGGCAACCGGCAGGGACCAGGTAGGGCCTGCCGCTCAACCCCGCCATACCTCCACCTTTCATTTCGGTGGGGAAGTCTCCACCTCTCCCCTGCTGTCGCTGCGGCCGCGACCTGAGTCCGAGCAGGACTGGAAAATGGCAGTAGATTGTAGAAAATACCTTTAAGAATGCAACGTCCCCGCTCAGCAGGAAGTAGCCAGAGAGATTGACAACGCCCAAATTCCCTAAAACGTGGTTTAAGCGGGCCCTTTCAGAGCAGAAGCTGGATCAGCTGGGTTGCTAGGAAAGCCAGAGGTGCACGAGGGAGAAGGTGTCTTCCATGCACTCAGCTGACAGGAATAAATGAGCCACGGGGGTATGGATGCTGGGGTATGTTATTTAGGGGACTGCTGAAGGAGCAGTGGTTTCTAACTGCTCCTGGGGTCATGGCAAAGCCACTCCTAATGACAGGAGCAGGCAGAGGAAAGCCAGGGAGGGGAAAGCAAGATTGCCTCCCCTTCCTCTCCTCTGTGCTGGCCCCTCTGCTACCAGTTCTGACTGCCCCTCTGCTGCCGCAAGCACAGCTGC
>NW_026075438.1:0-1434 GCF_014885135.2 Alexandromys fortis
AATAAAAATAAAAATAAAAATGTGTTTGAGTATTTGATGGTGGTGCACACCTTTAATCCCAGTGTTCAGGAGGCAGAGGCAGATGGATCTCTGTGAGGTTTAAGCCAGCCTGATCTGCAGCATGAGTTTCAGGGCAGCCAGGGCTGAGAGAGAGAGACAGAGACAGAGACAGAGACAGAGAGAGACAGAGAGAGACAGAGACAGAGAAAGACAGATCCGGTTCAAAGTAGTGGGGGATGGGTGTGTAATAAAAACATGGAATCCAAAATCAGTTTCATAACATTAATATTTTTTTCTCCTTGTTCGATCAATGAGTTCCCTATCTTATGATGAAGTATTAAGAAAACAATTTATACCAAAAGAGTGCCAATCACTCACTCTTTTTTATGGCAGATATTCCAATAAGTACTTGGGCCCAGAATGGCCAATACATTTATTAGGAGAACTAGATAACTATAATCCCAGCATTTAGGAGGTGGAGGACAGAAAACTGGGGATTGAGGCCGGCACTGGCTATCAGACTCTGAAAGAACTTAAAAGTCTAGTGAGGATAACAGAATTTAAGTTCAGACATATAATAAAAAGAAACAAACTAATCAATGGCAAAAAGAAGAAAAATTTTATATATGAATAAGTAAATTTTGTCATGGCCAAAATAATTTAGTATATTTGGGCCTTTTTTTCTTTAATGAAATGGCTTTTTACAGAACTCAGAGTTTCTCCAATTTTGTAGAGATAATGAAGGATACAGACCACGCATGCTGATTACCCACTGTGTCTATCTGGCACAGCACCTCAAATTGCTAACATTATTTTTGCAGAAAAAAAAAAAAAAGAAGTCAGTCGGTTATACCAAAAGAAAGAAATAGTAACCAACAAATAAATTCATGCCTACTTGGGTCAGATATTTTTAATACTGAAAAGATCATAAAAACCTGCTTATTTTCAGTGTTCTTTGTTTTTTTGTTGCTAACTTTAATTTCAAACAAGGAACTATAAACTAAGAGCTATAAATGATAAGCTTGGGGTCGATTACCTGGGTTGATTCCTAGCTCCACCACTTAATAGCTGTGTGACCTTGAATAAATGACTTAAACTCTGACATCTTCAGTTTCCTCATCTGCAAAATGTGGAGAAAGTGCCTATCTCAAAGGGTAATTGCAAGAATTCAATATAACATATATAAAAAAAAACACATTAAAGAATATATTCTAGTTGGGTGGTGGTGGCACATACCTTTAATCCCAGCACTCTGGAGGCAGAGAGAGGCAGATCTCTTAAAGTTCGAGGCCAGCCTGGCGGTGGTGGCGCACGCCTTTAATCCCAGCACTCGGGAGGCAGAGGCAGGCGGATCTCTGTGAGTTCAAGACCAGCCTGGTCTACAAGAGCTAGTTCCAGGACAGGCTCCAAAACCAGAGAAACCCTGTCTCGAAA
>NW_026075439.1:0-1433 GCF_014885135.2 Alexandromys fortis
CCTCCTCCTCCTCCTTCTTCTTCTTTTTTTAAAATCTTTCTACCTAATTGGCTTCATTTTTCCTTTTTCTCTTTTTTAATTGAAAATAACCTTTTTCCTATAATATATTCTGATGTTTCCTCTCTCACTCCTCCCAGATCATCCCCATCCATCTAACTCCACGACTTCTTTCACTCTCATTTTAGAAAGCAAACAGGTGAATAAAAGAAAAACAACCAAACCAGAGTAAAACAAAACAAACAGAAAAGAAAAAGCACGAGAAACACATACACACACTTGCACACACACACACACACACACACTCACACACCATAAAAACACAAACATGAAAGTCACTAGGGATTCCAGTGAATGATTTTGCGTGTAATGATCAGCTTACGCCTTGGTGAATACAATGACCTCACCCACGAGCGGCACACCAGTCCCAGATGGACTGCCGTAACTCTAGGTGTGATCTTTCAGTTCCACCAGGTATCAAAGGATTCGGGCTGACAGATTTATGGGCTTTCCTGAGTAGAAGAGCTGTGCTTCCAAGGGGGCCAGACGTGTTCCTTCTCTTTTGATGATGGCCTCGTGGAGCCATAGTGATTGACACATCACTCAGAGAGGTCCCATGCTCTGAACGGGTCTGAAAGCAGGAGAGACGGCAAATAAAAGTCAGTTTAGTAAAAGCCAGGAACTAAAACATCAGTTTCTTTTCAATCTAGGGAGTTTATTCTGGGTAATGAAGGTCAAATGAACGTTATCTCAGAGGTCTGGGAGGGATACCCGGGTCCTTTACTGAGGAGCCGGGTAAGTCTGGGCAGGCGACACTGCGCTGCTAGTTTTAACCTAATTTATAGGTGAAAATGAGGAAACAGAATTTTATAGTCGGATGGTCACTCTCATTCTCATCTCTCTCATGAAGGTGTCGGGACATCTGGTAACTTGAGCGGGTCAAGGCTGGAAATATCTTCTCCCCCAAGTAACAACTCACTTTTCCTCATCTGTGACCATCCTCGCCAGGGATAGTGTTGAAAGAACTGAAGATTTAGGAACTTTTCAGAATGGCAGGCTCCAGAAACACTTAAGGGAATGTTAGAGCTCTGGAGAAACAATGAAAGGGTGCAGGTGAGAAAAGACCCTGGAGAGAAGGGCAGGCAGGGATTCTCTCGGGAGACAATGGAAACCGGTGGTTCTTTCCTTCTTTCTTTCCTTCCTTCTTTCCTTCCTTCCTACCTTCCTTCTTGTTGTTTTTTTTTTTTTTTTTTTTTTTTTTTTTTTTTTTTTTTTTTTTTTCTTTGTTTCTTTGTGTCTTGTTTTCGTTTTGTTTTGCTCTCTCGATAGGACTTCCCTGTCGAGCTCTCTAGCTATCCTGGAACTCACTCTGTAGACCAGTCTGTCCTCGAACTCAGACAAAATCCACCTGTCTCTTTCTCCAGAGAGCTAGGATC
>NW_026075440.1:0-1432 GCF_014885135.2 Alexandromys fortis
ACACAAAGGCTTCATCCCTACGAGATAGCTTTCATAGTGCTTGAAAGAGCTGCTCATGCTCTCAGACAAAGAAAGCAATCATCAGTCTTAAACAGCTGTAAACTCTGAGAGCAACCATAATGACTGGGCTGGTAAGACATGCCTACTGGTGCAATAGTGGCACAAATATCAAGGGTGTAACTAACCACTTTCTTATTGGCTTTATCTCCCACTCCACAAGATGAAATTCATATCTGGCACTGTTGTTGGGCCCAAGAACCTGAGGTAACACTAGTCTTAAGTCCTAGGGGAGGACTTGCTACTCTTATGATGCTGTTATTAAACTTATTCCTAATGACTTATCATTATAGCTATAGATTAGTGTATCTCTTAACCCTCATCAGAAGAGATGCAGTATATTGCAGTTAATGCAGAAATCTGCTTCTGGTCAAGGTACAGAGAATAAAAGACTGTGAGATGCTCAGACATAAGTGGGACATTTATATTACATCCCTTCCTCCCACAGCTCAGGGATTATCACAGAAGAGGGGCCAGAAAGATTGTAAGAGCCAGAGGTGGTAGAGAACCACAGGAAACTGTACTCTGGACATAGGAGGGGAGTAGCACATATGAATTCACAAAGGTGGTGACAGCATGCACAAGACAGATAAAATCCCAGCATGGAAAAGGGAGGTAGGTGGACACACAAGTTCCCACTCCTGGATAAGAAGCTATTGACAATTCAAAGATGTTGGCTGAGGGGGAGGGTCAGTTTTCTTTAAGGATGTGGGTTCTGGTATATCAACCACACTCCACTGGAAGGCCACACATCTGTGGGAATATAGGAAGTACAAGTTGGGCTTGGTGGGTTTTACAAACAAAAAGAAGGCACAAAGTCTTGTGGGTAGGGAAAGCAGCAGGGATTTTGGAGGCATTGAGGGAGGAAGAAGACTATGATCAAAATACACTGCATGTGTTCCTGACATTCTCAAAGAATAAAAATAGTATATTTGTACAATGTACTCCTCTCCTACATAAGCCCATGTCTCCCTCCCAACTTCATGTCCTCATGTCCCACTGAGTCTAATTAGTGCTGCTCATATGCTAATGAGTGTGGCCCATCCCCTGGATTATGACCAACCTTCTAGAAACCATAACCATACAGAAAACCAATTGTGCCTCTCATAGCAGCCATTAACTCTCAATAGACCCTCGATAGGGATGAGTCCTCATGATGCCCTAGAATGTTGATTGTCTTGGTCTTGTGTGTGTCCTATGTAAGTGACCACAGCCACTGTGAGTCCATGGGCACAATGGACCTGTCATGTTCAGATGACATAGTTTGCGTCACTTATTCCAAACTTCTGGCTTTTACAAAATTCTTCTGTCCTCTCCATAATGTTCCCTCAGCCTTGAAGTCAGGAGAGTAATATAAATGTCCCATTAATTGTGT
>NW_026075441.1:0-1433 GCF_014885135.2 Alexandromys fortis
AGGTCACTTCAGATTGATTTTTTATTTGCTTTTAAAGTGTTTTCTAAATGAAATACCCTTAAGAATTTGAAGTTGCTCCGGAATAAAATAAAACTTATGTAAAGAAAGATATTAAGGTTTAATTATTGCCTTTTTAAAGGAAGTAGCCCAAAGTGACTTAATTAATTTCTACCATTGGAATAAAAATCAAAATGGAAGGGTCTAAAGCTATAATTTATTTTAAACTTGACATTTGGGAACTAAGGAGAGAATAAATACATTTGAAAGTCATTGATGCTTGCTAAGCCTTAACTTGTGATTATTTCCACGTGTAAAGTTTGACCTCACAGATTTTAGAGAAGAGGAGAACAAATTGATTAGAAATGGGTATTCTGCTTCTGAGATAATCACTATTAATCTCTAATGCCATGGATCAAAGGAGAAGCATTAATGAATATTGTTGAGAATTTAATGAGACTCAAAGGAGCTGGACCAACAGCACATGAGCAATCAACCTCTGAAGGAAGAGATCACCGATCGTGTTATTTTTATAAGCAGCTTCTATGCAATGTGGCACAATGACTCCGGTCAATTCTCTCAGGATCTTAGCTGCGAGGAATGGAACAGAGCTGGTAAACTCCTTCAGTGTCAAATAACAATTCTATTCGACTTTTAAAGTAGCTGAAAACTGGGTCATCTGAACTTTCATTTCATTCTTGGCAAAGTCCAACTTTAAAAAATAAAGAGTTGTGTTTGAGACAGAGGAGGTGAGAACTGGAGTGTGGATTCTTGGGGTAGTTTTTATCACTGTCATTTCAAATCCAAGTTTCAGGTTAAGTTTTAAGGAAAAGGTGCCAGGTAATTATTTTTTTAGTGTTTTGACATAGAAGGTCAAATGTCAAAATGGATACTTTTTGTAGAATATTATGAAAAGCATTTCATGCCTTAGGTGGTGTGCCCTGAATATATCTATATCCATTTAATATGGGAATCTTGGCAAAAAGACATTTGACATTGAAACTTGCCTTACAAAATAGACAAAAGATGGATCTGTTTTCCCTACCACTCCATACTCACCATCCCCTTCACCTAGTAGTAGATGAATTCAGAAATCTGTACTCATGATATTGAGATAGTAAAATGAATTTTAGAACTTGTATTTTCTTACTTATAGTATCTTTCTAAGCCTCAATTAGTGATATTCATATTAAACTTATTATTTTTAAAATAGGAGAATGATTCTCTTTTTTAAAAAGTTTTTTTTTAAGATTTAATTTATTTATTTATTATGTATACAACATTCTGCCTCAATGTATGCCCACATGCCAGAGCAGGGCACCAGATCTCAGTACAGATGGTTGTGAGCCACCATGTGGTTGCTGGGAATTGAACTCAGGACCTCTGGAAGAGCAGCCAGTGCTCTTAACCTCTGAGCCATCTCTCCAGCCCCCAGG
>NW_026075442.1:0-1373 GCF_014885135.2 Alexandromys fortis
AAAAACCAAAAAAAAAAAAAAAAAAAAAAAGAACTTTACTAAAATCCAAACTGGTCTTTTAAAAATATTAAGATTCATCTACTTAAAAATTTCAACAGAGCCAGGTGGTAGTGATGCAGGCCTTTAATCCCAGCAGGTGGATCTCTGTGAGTTCCAGGCCAGCCTGGTCTACAGTGCTAGTTCCAGAACATCTACAGCCACATTGAGAAATCCTGTCTTAAAAAAATAAAAAACTTCAATAGAGTCATCATTGCTAAAACTAAACCCAACACTCACAGAAGCCTGAAGATCTGAATAATCTGCCCTTGCTGAGCACTCCAACATGTACCATAACAACACCACTCCACTTCCACTTCTTCATCATACTCTGTGTCTCTATGCTCTTTGTATGCTACAACATTTGCCCTGACACCACATAAGAAGCTGGTTCACAGCCGTTCTCCATCATACTGCTCTCCTTACAAGGAACCCAACACATCTAAGCAATCCTGATACTCTGACATTCTGCAACACCTCTAACAGTATTAGGAAAAATAAAAAACTCAAAACTTGAATAAATGAATGAGGAAAAACTGCAAAGAACTCCTGTTTGAAACCAAGAAAATAAATTAATATTCTCACACTTCATATCTAAGCTATACAATACATCTTAGGTTTTCTTTTTAGGTGAACAATAAAAAAATTAAATTTACTTCTTCCTCAAAAAGACCTTTCTCGTTCCTTTAACTTTTGTGTGTATTCATGTGTACCAGAGTGTAAGTACAGAGGTTGGGCTGAAGGTATCATTTTTACGGTAAGGTTCTCATTTGCTGCAACTTCATCAAGTAAACTAAAACAGGGTTAGTGAGCCTCCAGGACCAGTCTCCAATTCCAACCTCCCCCGTAACATGTGTCACACCTGGGTGTTCAGTTTTTATGTGGACTCAGGCCCTCGCATTTGTGTACATGTTTTTTCAACAAAGCCGTCTCCTCAGGACTCAACCAAACCGGGCACGTAAAATTATAGTCCACCCTCTCATACTCTTATTTCTTTCCTGATAATTATCCTGTTAATAGTTGTGATTTCTTATAAATTGTGTATATCAAGTTACTTTTTTTTTATTGTTGGTCCTGTTGCTTTTTAGTGTTCCTTAACAAAGTACTTAAAATTACTTATTGACTAATAAAGTCAGTAAAGCCATACTAAGTCTTTACTTAACTCTTCCTAAACTCATGCAAAAAACAAGGTTAAAGAATTTTTTAAAATGTATATATCAACATAAACTCATACACATGCATAAAAATTACTATATACTGATCTATAAACTGAAATCGTCCCTAGAATATATCTACAAGGGTCTTTCAAAAGTAACAGAATTGTTATGAATTATTTA
>NW_026075443.1:0-1433 GCF_014885135.2 Alexandromys fortis
ATTCTCTTCTGTTTACTCCACCCACCTATGTTCTAACCAATAAAATGGGCCAAGGCAGTTTCTTTATTAATAAGAAATCACTCCCACATCAGTTTTCTTTGCTTAATGTTTAAAAACCACTTATGAGTGAGTATATGTGATAATTGTCTTTCTGTGTCTGGGTTACCTCACTCAAAATGTTGTTTTCTAGCTCCATCAATTTTTCTGTAAAATTCAAGATGTCATTATTTTTTTCTGCCGTGTAGTACTCCATTGTATAAATGTACCACATTTTCCTTATCCATTCTTTGGTCAAGGTCCATTTAGGTTGTTTCCAGGTTCTGGCTATGACAAACAATGCTGCTATGAACATAGTTGAGCACATGTCCTGGTGGTACGATTATCCTTGGGTATATACCCAAAAATGATATTACTGGGTCTTGAGGAAGGTTTTTTCCTAATTTTCTGAGAAATCGCCAACACTGATATCCAAAGGGGCTGTGCCAGTTTGCACTCCCACCAGCAATGCAGGAGTGTTCCCTTTACCCCACAACCTCGCCAGCATAAGTTGTCATCAGTGTTTTTGATCTTTGCTATTCTTTCAGGTGTAAGATGGAATCTCAGAGTTGTTTTGAGTTATATTTCTCTGATGCCAAAGGATGTTTATAATTTCCTTAAGTGTCTTTCAACCATTTTAGATTCCTCTGTTGAGAGTTCTTTGTTTAGGTTTATACCCCATCTTTTTGGATCATTTGGTTTTTTTTTTTTGATGACTAATTTCTTGAGTTCCTTATGTATTTTGGAGATCAGCCTTCTGTCTAATGGGGTTGGTATAGGAGTTCCTTCTGTTTCTGTGTTGCTTTCATTGGATAATGAATAAATAAACTGCCTTGGCCTAGTTGATAGGGCATAACTTAGGTATGTGGAGAAGACAGAACTAAATTCTGGGAGAAAGAAAGGAGAGTGAGAGAGACACCATGCAGCCTCCAGGTCAGACATGCTGAATCTTTCCCAGTAAACCACAACCTCATGGTGATACATAGATTAATAGAAATGGGTTAAATTAAGATGTAAGAATTAGCCAATAAGAAACTAGAGCTAATGGGCCAGGCAATGTTTTAATTAATACAGTTTCTGTGTGATTATTTTGGGTGTAAGCTAGTCTGGTGGCTGGGATGACAAGCAGTCCACTCCTCCTGTTACAGTTGGTGTGTTGAAATAGGAGCGGCAGGGCTGCGTCCCTGGCACCCGGCCGCCCGCATGGCTAGGTTATGCCCGAAATAATTACACGGAAACTGTATTCTATTAAACACTGCCTGGCCTGGCTAGTTCCAGCTTCTTATTGGCTAGCTCTTACATATTGTTCTAACCCATTTCTAATATTCTGTGTAGCCCACGAATACCAGGCTTACCAGGGAGGATCTTAACCTGCGTCTGTCTGGAGTGGGAGAATC
>NW_026075444.1:0-1430 GCF_014885135.2 Alexandromys fortis
GTGAATGGAATTGAACCATGCACGTGTGTGTGAACGTGTGTGGGTTTGTGGAGTAAGGTTTTCTTGGAGACCTGAGGAAAAGGAGGAGGCACCTCACCTTCACTTGCCTGCAGCATCCATAACTAGTACCTTGAAAAAGTCAAACTTATTTAAACTAGAAATATGTGGGCATTTCTAGAAAGAAATCAAGAGTGTTGGCCGAGGCTTTCTTTTCATTGTTGTGACTGATCGCACATCCCTTCCTCAGCTGCGTCACTACCTATCACCTGGTCTCTGTGACTAGCTGCTGTTCACCTCATAATGAAGATGGAACATGGCTGGCAGTCATTTTTAATTTCTGTTCAGTCAGGGGCAGATATGAAGGCCGTCCTGCTATCCACAAGGTCTTTTTGGTCGTATTCTCTGTCTTCTCCCCCTGAAGAGAAAGGACAGTGGCTTCAGGAGCACAGATGGGTTCAATTTTGGCTTTTTCACCCACTCAGAGACCTGGTCACTGTGGATGATGGACAATAATATTTACCTCCTGGTCTGAAACAAGCTTAAAGCAGAGCACAGTCATTAAACACTCCCCTAACAGTAAGTGCTGTTGTGGATCTGCTTTCTTCTGCCCTCTCCCAGCGCCTCCACAGCTTCAGCTCGTCTCCCAAAATGCACATACGGCCCCCAAAAACTCCTTCAAATTTGTTTTCCGTCTTCACATGACATTAAACTCACATCCGCAGTCTCACTGGTATGTACTCGGTAAATAAAGTTACACTGTTTCTTCTGCTCACCTTGCCGACAATGTTGCAAAATCATGGCTGTAAAGTCTGGCCATAGGATAGACACACTAACCCAAATTTGTATCCATTTTTTTTGAAATTGCTCTTGCAACACCTGATATCATCTGGAATGTCATAAAGGGACAAGCACACCCTTAAGCAAATATTGTCCAAAAGCGATTAGGTCTAGTTTGACCTTGAAAAGAAGGTGATGGGTTTTTGCAGACCCAGGAATAGATGCTACAGAGTCCATCAGGCACATCTACAGTGGCCATGCAGCATCTCCGAAAGCTCAGGGTCCACCCATTAAATAAATTCCAAGAAACTGTCAGAGCCTCTAGAGAGTGGTGCTTGCCAAATAGCTAGTTCTAACTTGCGCTGAACCTTATCTGAGGACATCTGGGCTGAGCGGCTTATCTGCGTGAGCACACACTCAAGCCTCCCCGTAAGCAAACACATAATCATAGACTTTCTGCTCCAGGATGGAAGATGCCTTGCAAGCTAAAGTCATAACAGTGGAAAGCACAACAGGAAAGGGCTGGGGGTAAAGCAGTGGTCGATCCCTCCCCACTGTAAGTACCAGGTTCCTGGGTTCAGACCCTAATACTGCAATGCAAACAGTGATCAAGCCCTCTCCACCCCTCCGGAGGTACCAGGTTCCTGGGTTCA
>NW_026075445.1:0-1396 GCF_014885135.2 Alexandromys fortis
TTGGTGGTTTGCTACTTGCCTGCTGTGACAACCTGCAGTGTCCCCTCAGGTCTCTGTAAGCATTGTAGCGTCCGTGCTGTATTCAGGGAACTCACATTGCCATCACTAAGGACAAAGGGAAGCATGATTACATTCCTCCTCGACACAGGATCTATGGGGTCCACGAGAAGCCCAATCAGGAGTCTCCTGGTCCAGCTCTCCTGACTTCCGTGCCTATCCTTGGTGGAGATAACACATTAGGTTAGGATCAAACTCTAATATTTTTTGTTTTTGGTTTTTTTGTTGTTGTTGTTGTTGTTTGTTGTGGTAAGAACACAACACATGATCGAGTATTCAGCTTATTTGTGTGTGTCCGATAAATTTGATGCGACGTGACCCAGCAGTTCCCTAAAACTAAACAATTATTGTCATCTTAAGCAGAGGGATAGAAGGTGGGTGGAGGTGTCCGTGTCTACACCTGACTGGAAGAACTCTATGTGGGCCTGGATTTCAGCACCGTGGCAAGGTTAGTCTTTTGAATTTATTGTTATTATTGTGTATATGACTGGGCTGAGAGGCACACGCACACCGCAGAGTACATGGAAAGGTCACGGGACCATGTTGTGAAGTCGCACATCTCCATGTGAGTTCCTGGGAATGAACTCTGGTGCTCGGGCTTAAGAGGCAAACACCAGCTGAGCCATCTCACTGGCCCCCATGTTTGTTTTTTGAGACAGTCACCATGTAGCCCAGACTGGCCTGAACTCATGATCTCCAGTCCTTCAGGTACTGGGATAATAATTGTGCCACCATCTTGACCTCTCTGGTGCTTTGAATACCAAACGCCATCATCATTTGAACACTTGGTCCTCAGTCGGTGAGCTGTTTGGTTTGGGGTGCAGCTCTGCTGACGGGAGGAATTCCCCAGGGGTAGGCTTTGAGATTGAAAAGCCTCCACCAGGTTCAGTTTGTTCCCTCTGCTCTGTGCTTCACCAGTGGGCTCTCAGCTCCCTGCTTCAGGGGCAATGCCCCTTGCTGCCATGCCTCCCATCCCAACTGACTCTTGTCTCTCTGGAACTGCCAGTTAAAATCAGCTCTATAAATTGCTTTGGTCATGGCGTTTTGGTCACAACAGAAAGTAACTGATAGAGTCTTCTGCTTTAAATGTGACCCTTTGTGAACCGAGGAGACAAAGTAGCCAGTTGACATATCAAACATGGCTGCATCTCTAGGTAGCAACTTTTCTCTCAAGGACTTGGTGGCGGAGTGAAGAGGGTTGTAACTTTCTTATCTCTTCATGTTGAGATTAGCTTTATTTCCTCTGACCTGACTGTGAGTTCCCCTGAGACTTCATAACCAACACTCTGTGGTGGAAAAGGAGTTTGGTTGGGCTCTGCGTTGACAAAGCAGGCAACTT
>NW_026075446.1:0-1430 GCF_014885135.2 Alexandromys fortis
GAGGTCATGGTCATGTTTAACTACATAAGGAATTTAAGGTCAGTCTGGACTATGGGAGACCTTAGCAACTATTCTCCACTCCTCTCTAAAAGTTTAGGAGCTAAATAACACACTGTAACAACTCAGTTGGAGGGATAGGACCAAATGTTTTTCACCAACCAGTATCTTCACAGAATTGTGGGGCATACAAGGAGCAAGACACTAAAGCAATCTAGTCCTAGCAACCCTTGCATTCTAACAATGACACTTGAAAGAAACCGAGGAACACATTATCATCAGGAAAGAGAAGAGAGGCCACTGTCTTTATTACGGGTTTTCTGAAGATGGCGATTTGGAGAGAACAGAAATTATAGCCTCTGGGTAGCTGGAGGATTTGTGCTTTTGGTGCTAAGTCCTAGGCATAAAGCTGAGATACTTGTACTGATAGTTTTCCAGTGTGGAGCAGGATGTGAGATCGATGTTCCCAGGTTATGCTCTTCATCTAGCTGTGAGGGATGAGCTGTCAGTGCTGGAATGCTGGGAACATTGAATTGCAAATTTGAGCACTATAAAAAAGCCAAGGGTTGAGACCCTAGGAAGTGAGAAAATGAACATTAATACCAGCCATGCAAATGTAATATAGTAAATATCTGTTACCCTAGAAACTAGAAGTATGAAGGAGCTAGTTAGTTTGGCGACAGTTTCCAGGGTAACTCCTCCTACACAAAATGTAGGAGCTTTTGTGTTATGTTAACTCATTATGCACATGGCCACTGGACCCTCTAGTCATAGTCCACTATCTTTTCTTTCTCTTAAAAGATTCCCTTTCTGAATTCTTTAGTTTGCCAGAAGGTAGTCCCATTCTCCCAAGTGCTTTCATCCAAACCCCTCGGCAATTATCAGAGATCCAAAGGGCCCCCAATATAATATGTTTCTCTAAACACGGGGTATATACTTTAGAAGAAAGATTAGACACAAAAATCAGAAAATGATAGACTCTTCAACTGAAAAAAAATTTTAAAGGCAGCTTACAGTGGATAAAACTAGCCATCTGTGATTCTACCCAGAAGCAACTTCTGGTAAATATAATTTGTACATAGACTGAAGATGAGATTAAGATGCTTTCCAATATCTCACCTGGGAGCCTACAATGTAATTCATGTAAGACGCGCTGTTTCCTTGGAAACAGTGACGCATAATGAGGATAGGAGGAAGGCAATATTCTAATGACAGAAGATTCTAGCCACTAGTTAGAGGTGGTGGAAAAGGAGCACATCAGAGAGTCAATATTTATGAGGTACTTTTGGAGTCACAGGAACACCAGGCTGGCTGACTTGTCACAAATAATTCACTGGCAGAGCTCCCTCCAAACCGTCGCGCTCTATCTGTTGAAATAACAGGCGACTCTCTGATTGCTAGCTTGGCTTTCCTGGCACATTAATGCCTACAGG
>NW_026075448.1:0-1396 GCF_014885135.2 Alexandromys fortis
TAAACAAATGGATAACTGAACAGTAACTAAAATGCTAAAAGCTAGACTCTACAAACTTTTCTTCATATGAGTAAGAGGAGGCCAGCTCAGTTCAGGAAGAATATCCTTTCTGTTTATAGGCTTCCTTGTAATGTGCTGGCAATAAATCACTGTTTAATTTTGGCCATGTCAGAAAAAAAAAAAAAAACAGTGGGGAGAAAGAAAATGTTTGCTGAACTTTAAGCTATTCCATGAGCTGCACAGAAATACAATAGATCGATTTTATTACTTGAAAGTAACTGATTGACATTCTGAATGTCAGGTTGAAATATGTCTTGACAAATCTTATCCAATTAAGGGGCACCCCTCAAAAACAGAACAAATTTTTTCGCAGTTCTGTACTGAGGGGCATCATTGTGCTTATGTTAATAAAGTCCGTGGCAGCAGCTGACATTTGAGTTTTCTTTATTGCCTACAGTGTGCCCTGCTAATTAGCTCGACTTCACCCTGGAGAGAGCTGTCTGTTGGAGGTGGGGGAAGTTATTCTTTCTCATTGCCAGATTGCTTCTAATTCCTTCCTGAAAAGAAAGTGTCAGTCATGTTTAATTGCAGTAAATAGGTGTGATGCTTTAAAACAGCACACCATCCTCTTAAAGCTCAGCCATTCTTCAAACTGTTGCTTCTATCTTGAACCTAGGTTGAGCTTTAAGTCATATCTAAGAAGTTTCAGCCTTGGGAATTAAGTGGCCAATGTCGTCTAACTTATTTTATGCCCACATGTCATAGTCATCCTCAAGAGAAAATTACATGTCAAGATGTTCATGGGGTTCTCCTAGGAGCAGGCCAGAGGCAGAAAATTTGCAGGACTCTTAGTTGGACCGTGACAGAGTAAGAGAAAATCTTTATTGAAGTTACTTTGACTTTTTCCTTTCTGATATGTATCTGCCTGATGTCCTTAAATTGTTTTGCTGCTCTAAATAAGACTTCAAGCACTATAGTGAATAGATAGCAAGAGTGCAGACAATCTTGTCTTGTTCCTAATTTTAGTGAAATTTCTCTCCATTTAAGTTGCTGGCTACAGGCTTGCTGTAAATTGCCTTTACTATGTTGAGAAATGTACCTTTTATCTATAATTGCTCCAGGACTATTATCGTGAACGGACATGAGATTTTGTCAAAGGCCTTTTCTACATATTATGAGGTGATAATGTGGGGGTACTTTTTGTCTTTTTTTGTTTATGGTACATCACATTTATCAGTTTACATATGTTGAACCATACCTGTATCTCTTGGAGGAAACCTACTTGATAAACAAAGGTGGATGATCTTCCTAATGTGTTCTTAGATTTGGTTGGCAAGTGGTTATATTGAGAATTTTTACATCTATGTTTTAAAGAAAATTGGTATGTAATTCTCTT
>NW_026075449.1:0-1418 GCF_014885135.2 Alexandromys fortis
TGACGGGAACTGCACAAGACAGAGGCTGCCATCTTCCTGTTTGAGCTGAACCCGGACTCTGCCTCTGTACTGAACATCACGGTTCCATTCTCTGGAGTACATTTTGTTTTTCTAACACCAACAAAAGAAAATAGACTTTCAGAGAGTTATTACATCAAGGAGGTGAGTACAAAACAGTGAGGAGAGGCTCACATCCTACCTCCAGAAATGCGTTCAGTCCAACTGCTGAGCATACGTCCTGAATCTCAGTAGCGGTAGGGTTTTCTACAGCCTAAACAGTTAAAAACAAAAACACTCAACAGCTGAGTTTTACGTGAATATTACTATATGGTTGTGTAAATCATTTCTAATATTATGACCCAAACACAGACCAAACCCTACTGTCCATTTTTATTAAGTCCACTTATTTTATTTTAAAAATCCTCGGGAACAACATAGGTGTGTGTTTCTTTCTCTTCCAACATAAAATATGTAAGGGAAAGGATACTATCAGTGCATCTCCTAGCACCTAGTATGATATTCTGAACACAGCAGAAGCTAAATGCAAACTGCTGGTTGAAGGGAACACATACAAGCATTCTACAACACCGACTGTTACCTCCTAAAGCTGAATATACGATTCCCTATAGCCCTGCAATTCAGGCATATATTCAACAGAAGTGCAAAAGGCAAGCTCATAATATATAAGCATAATCATAGTATATATTCGTCCTGCTTATTTTTAGTATTTACTTATTTTATGTGCATGTCTGTGCACTACATTTGTACAGTACCCATAGAGGCCAGAAGAGTCCATGGATCCCCTGGAACTGGACTTACAGAGGGTTGTGAGGCACCATGTGGGTGCTGGGAACAGGTACTTTGCAAAAGCAGTAAGTGTTCTCAACTGCTGAGTCATCTCTTTAGTCCACAGCACTATCTGTAAGAGCCTCAAACTAGAAACAGAAGAAAGGAGTGTGGGATCTGCAGTTCTGCAAAGAGATACATTGTAGCAGGGAAAGTTTACACACCCTCTATTCCAGGAACATTTGGTCATGTTGGGAGACAGTTCTGCTTCAAGACAACTCAAGAAAGGCAATTGTTATCTAGCAGGAAGAGGCCAGGGATGCTATCATGCACCTTAAAATGCACAGACAGTAGCCTACAACAATTATCCGACGCAGAAATGTCAACAGGGGTTGGAGAGATGGCTCAGCAGTTGAGGGCTTGTACTGCTCTTGCAGAGGACCCAAGTCCAGTCCCTAGCACCCGAATCAGGAAGTCACACCCCACCTCCCAGAAAATGAAGAACCAGCCCAAGGTAACTTATGTTGGAAATCGGAACAACGTTCCCTTTCATTAGTGTGAACAGGGAGGAGGAGACAGACAGAAGGAATCTTCTGGCAAACTCACTTTTTTTTTTTTTTTTTTTTTTTTTT
>NW_026075450.1:0-1432 GCF_014885135.2 Alexandromys fortis
TATATAGCATTCACTAACCATAAGAGCTCACAGCTTCAAGAACTGGTAAATTTATTACAGATCAAAGTTCATGAGAACATGAAACTGTCCAAGTTTTGTTAAATTTTATTAGTGTTCAGAAAGAGCTACTAATCAAGTTTAGAGTTTCTTACATGAGTTTTCACTGTAGGTTTGAGATTTAGAAGGACCTAACTTGTGTCATGAAATTAAACTTTAGCTACCACATTTTTTTTGCTTAGGGAGGGGGAAGGTATCACAATCACAAAGATGTCCCCAAGTTCTTTACATTTTTAGCAACTTCTAACATCAAGGATAAAAGTAAGAAAAAACAGAAGCACAGTAAGGCAGAAAAGGGCAGCAAATAAATGTTAAGTGTTAAAACCTAACTTTACAGAACAAAGGCTGTGGGTGGTGGAGTTGATCAATTCTAAAATCTATACCTGGTTCTTTAGGCTTCTGATCACTCACAATGTCTCCAAAAGTAACTGAAGCCTCAGTATTCTTTAATTTAACAAACTTACATTGTGTATTCTGTCTTGCTCCTCCTCCTTTGTATTATTATAAAGGCAAATAAAGACAACTAGAAGCACTCTGAGACTAATCCAAACCAACCAGCAGCCTAAAACTGATCCCCAGTTTCATTATACATTCAACTACTGGCAATTAGAGATAAGGAAAATGTTAATAAAAGTTTTAATTTATGTAGTCTTTAAGTAAATGAAAGCATATAATGTATTACTAGCTACCAAATAAAATCTTTAAGAGGCAGCTACAGCAGGAAAGCTTACATCATGTTGTCCTATAACTGGGCCAGAGTGAGCTTAACAGATTTTGAAGCCACAGGTCAAAAACTCACTGGGGACTTCACAGCTACTATGGAACTCCATTGGTTAGCATCTGGAGCTGGCTCATTAGATGTTTAAATAATAGACTTGTTTTTCCCCCATATATGGCACAGTTTTCAAAGTTTTGCCTTATTTTCCTTTATGATATAAAATCATAATGGTAACTAACTTTGAAAAAAATGCCAAATGGTAAAAAAAAAAGCCAGGACTTACCTGAACCCACATGGGCCAGCTCAACACTACCCTGGAGTTCTATGGTAGCTGTGTAACATCACAGCATGGTTTATGCTGTGGAGTCAGGGTGGACCTGGAGACAGCAGGCACAATTTCAGGAACCCTTAAAGAGAAAAGTTAGTTTTAAATGGTAGTGTTCAGAATGTCCTAGAGAATGGTCAGTAGAAAGATGCAGACGTGGCTGGCTGTATTGTTTAGGCAGTTCCTCTACCTAAGGCTTAAATTATTTAATTGATTTGCGTATTAACAAGAAACTCTCGGGCTGGAGAGATGGCTCAGAGGTTAAGAGCATTGCCTGTTCTTCCAAAGGTCCTGAGTTCAATTCCCAGCAACCACATGGTGGCTCACAACCA
>NW_026075451.1:0-1429 GCF_014885135.2 Alexandromys fortis
CTGAGCCATCTCTCCAGCCCCTCATCACAGATTTGTAAAGCGGCTGGGTGAAAGGTTGGGCAGTAGTTGCGCGAACCTTTAATCCCAGCACTCAGGAGTCAAAGGCGAGAGGATTTCTGTGAGTTCGAGGCCAGCCTGTTCTACAAAACAGATGCCAGGACTGTTACACAGAGAAATCCTGTCTCAAAAAACCACACACACACACACACACAAACCAAAAACCAGAAACTTGTAAAGCTAGGCAGTGGTGGCGCACGCCTTTAATCCCAGTACTCAGGTAGAGGCAGGCGGATCTCTGTGAGTAAGAGTCCAGCATGGACAAGAGAGGAGTTTCAGGACAGCCAAGGCTACACAGAAAAACCCTGTCTCAAAAAACCTAAATAAATAGATAAGTAGAACAAACTTACGAAGTTTGAAGTTTTAAACATGTACAAAACCTGTACACTATAATCAGTGACGTGTTCTCATCACCCAGCTTTGACAGCAACCAGCTCATGGCTAGTCACCCTTTTTTTCTAACCACCTGCTTTTCTTCTTGTATAGAAATAAATTTTAGACATTATACAAATTTAGATTAAATAATTTGCTAGTTCCCTAAAGGTCATTACTTTTCTCTGAGACAAGGAAGTCTCACTATGTAGCCCTGGCTGGCCTGGAACTCAGAGATCAGCCTGGCTCTGCCTCTCAAGGGCTGGGACTACAGATGTGCACCACTGTGTTCAGTCTGACAGTTACTCTAGAAATAACCTTGCAGAGCTGTGCATATAACTCACTTGGTAGAGTGTTTACCTAGAGTGCTTGAAGCTCTGGACTTGCTTCCCAGCACTACATAAAAATAGCACTAGGAAGATGGGGAGGGAGGTAGAGGCAGGAAGATCAGAAGTTCAAGACCGTTTTTAACTATAGCAAGATAGAGACCAGCCTATGTTACCAGACCCCGGCTAGAAATAAAATATCATATTACATCATTCCTGCCATCTTTAACAGAAAGATAATTATTTACCATCATTATGGTGTTCAGATTTCTAAGCTGTCTCATGACTTTTTGTGGTATGCTTGAATTACAATTCAAATAAGGTCTCCTTGTGGCAGGTGGGTGACATATATTTTAAGTTTATCTTGTTCTAGAAATATACACTTATCTGGATCTTTTTCTTTTGCTTATGTTTGTTGAGAAACGAGGTCATGGCTTGGTGTAGCTCAGTGACAGAGTGCTTGCCTCGCTCAAGGTTTCTTTGCATTTCCTGTAGATTGATAATTGAATTGAGGCACAATTCAATCATTTTTGTTGTTGTTTTTGTGACAGGGTCTCACTCCACAGCTCAAACTGGCCTTTAACTCTTGGCAGTTCTCTTGCCTCAACCTCACTGGTATAAATCTGAGTCACCTTGCCTAGCCTGAATTTAATCTTGAAGTCATGAAAGAAAAA
>NW_026075452.1:0-1429 GCF_014885135.2 Alexandromys fortis
GGGGAGGAGGCAGACATTTTTAATAAAAAAATAAAATAAAAACAAAAAAATGGAAAATTCACAGAGAATCCAGATTATGTCTCTTGTGTTTTCATTGAATTTTTTGACCGTGAAGGAGCTAAGTACAGAGAGACATTTCATTGTATGGGCTGCTAAGCTAAACCAGCATATATTTTCTAAATGTATCTTGATTCCAAAATTTGAGTTTAAAATATGTTGCTTTGGAAAAGAGGTTTTTTGTTTGTTTGTTTTCACAGAAGATGGGAACCTTTGAAATACTTCCCGACAAATATGGTTTGATAGAACATGTCCCCCTGAACGATCACCATGAACACCCTCGAAAAATTACTTTGCCCAACTACTGACTGAGATGAACCTGTCACACAGAATACACCATGAAAGACCTGATTAACAGTTTCCCAGCAGCAGAAGTAGTATAAGCTGGACTATGCCCATATTCCCAAATATTGTTTGAAAATGTTTGTTTACATTTAAAGGGGGATATGATATAGATATGAATAATTTGCATTGGTATGGATCTTGGTTTATTGATACAAATTTAAGGTCAATTTTGTTATATGTATATGTATTTCTGATCTTGATTAATGTATTGTGCTTGTGTAGCTCATTAAAAAATGTAATGTATAATTAAGAAATGTAGGTTAATAGGTAACCATCTATAATAGTCAAGCTTGTAGTCATGTTAGATTTTCTAGATGTAAAGAGATATATTTCAGTTAGATAGGCATTCATCAAATCTTTCAGAGACCTTCAGAATTTGGCATTTAAAATGTTTAAGTACTTTTCATGACAATGAGACACATCTGTTCCTGGCAATACCAATTACTTCAAGAGGAAGCTGGGCATCGAAGAGGCTCCTTATGGAGCTGGTTAGTCATTTGGGCAAGAAACTGCTCTTGCCTGTACTACTTCACTGGAAATGCAGGACCCACCAAGAAATGACTGCTGAACTTGCCAAAAGGTGAGAAGATCCTTCTGGATCCCTGCTTCATGAAAGATTTTGCGAGGCATTCTGCAGGATACAAACGAAAATGACTAAACTGTCTTTGAAATTTCCTGCTTCAGTAGGTAACATTCTTGAAGGACCTAACTAGTTTAAGCATTAGTTTTCTACTTCCATAGACAAAGATTGGAAGGTTGAAGACAAAGACATCCAGGATTATCATGTGCTTCTTCTCAATTAAAAAGGAAAAAACCTAACTGCTTCTGGAACCAGAAGGAACCTTTAAGACCTAGTTTGGGCTGTTAGAATGGAAGACTACCAGGTGCTTGTTTTCACAAGAATTTCAGGTAAAGCCTTTGTCAAATTATATTTTTACAGAGGAAGACTAGAACAGAAGGTTGTTGCTGCTGCAGAGTTGCTTAGGAATGATGATGAGAGCTTTGACCCTGTTTTTTGAGGGTTTTT
>NW_026075453.1:0-1373 GCF_014885135.2 Alexandromys fortis
CCCTCTCTCTCTCTCTCTCTCTCTCTCTCTCTCTCCCTCTGTTTCTTTCTTTCTCTGCCTCTCTGTCTGCTCTTATCCCTTCTCCCTTTTCCTCCTTTCTTTTTACCCTCCATAACCCACTAAATAAATACCTACTTTCTCTGCATGGCATGCCTAATAGGTCTCTGTATCTCACCTGCCTCCTCCCATTTGCCTGGGACCCAGGGAGGCCTCAGGTGGTGGGACTGGCTGCCCTCATGGCCTGCCATGGTCTTCCACCTGCCGCTGCCCTAAACTACCTGTAGTGGCCCACTGCCGCCACTCGGGGACCCACAGTGTTTTATTTTTACCATAATACTCAGGACTAAGGTGTGGCAGGACTCAAGGTTATAGTAAAGATGTTTATGGTAAAAGGACACAGAGTACAATCAGCAAAGGAAGAGGCATGTGGGACTAGGTACAGGGAAAACCAGGTGCAAATCTCCAAAGATCCCCCCATGAGTCACACAGGATGAATGATGCCAGCATTTGTGAAATGCCAACAACCAGGAAGCTCATTAGAGACCTTCATGTCCTGAGTTTTATTGGGGACTTGAGAATGTAGGCAACCTCATCAGATACCTACAAATCCCTAAACCCTAAACTCCCAGAAGGAAGGCTGAGGATGGTGGAAACCCTTCTGGAATCTACCTCCCCCAGACCAGCAGAGGGGGAGCTTCAGAAGCTTGCCTTAGCTCTTCTTTATATTGGCCTATACAGTGTTTCCCACACCTTCAATGTTTTATTCAAAGCCACTTAAGTTAACTCAGAGTTATTGAGTTCTATTTGATATCATTTAAAAACTAAGACATTTCCATCAGAATCTCAAACTTGTGGAAAGTTGGTGAGTGCAGGGATCTGGATCCATATTTTTATATGGCAATAATTATCAAGTTCATATCAATGATAAAAGGATTGGTGTTGGCTCAGGAGCCCCAAGACCAAGCTCTCAGCATAAAGTAGGTTTATTTGCCTCAGATGGACAGAGGGCAGGGAATAAGAGACAAAGACAGTAGATAGAGGAAGAGGGAGAAGGAAAAGGGAACAAGGGAAAGGGGGCAGGGATATTTGTTCCAGAGAGGAACAAAGGACTGCCTCTGGAGAGAGAGGAGACAAATGTGGCTCATAGGAAAATAGTTGTCTATAAAGGTCAAAGGAGAAACCCTGTGTTAGGATGAGGTGTTTAACTTTAATTGGGTTTGTTAATTAGATAAGCCAAAGGGGGCTTTTGATTACTAGACTCTAATATTTTGATAGTTGGACCTTTGATAGTCAGTCTCAGGAGGAAGAAGTGGCCAAATAAGGAAAAAGACCTTGGTGGCTTGCTGTGGGATAATGCTTTTGTACACTGTAAA
>NW_026075454.1:0-1428 GCF_014885135.2 Alexandromys fortis
TGATGTATCATTATATTTTTATTTCCTCTTTTTTATAGATTTTTGTTGAGCTCTACATTTTTCTCTGCTCCCTTGCCTGTCTCTTCCCTTCCCTTCAACCTTCTCCCAAGGTCCCCATGCTCCCAATTTACTCAGGAGAACTTTTATTTTTCTACATTTCTAGTTTCTTTGGTTGAACACTTAACTCATTTGTTTAAACAATGTATTTAGATATTGAGACATGATTAAGGCTTTTCTGTTAATATAAGCACTATGTTATCTGTTATACAAAACAATTTGGTAATTTTTATAACAAAATGAGACAGAAAAGCATAAAAACAGTTTAGTAACATGGGAATTTACTTAGTCTGTTCTATATACACAGTCATATTATCATAATTCACTTGGCAGCTTGAGTGCTATTTGCATATAACATGTGTACCTAACAACCCACTAGTATCAGAGAGGCCCACCTGCATCAAGCTCATGAATACATCCTTCTGAAACAAGGGAGTAATCTTAGAGCAAGAATAAAACATGAATCGCTCTGTTCAAACATCGTCCTAATATTTCCTGGTCCAAGGGTAGATGTACTTTGTTTGATTCCATGATAACAAAGGAAAACTGAATAAGAAAGTGAACCCTTAGGAAGAAACTCTTCCTTATTGTCTGTGCCTGTGTGTAATTGGGTATGCGTATGATATGAGATGCATTGTGGGAAGGATAAAGCACAATAGAAAAACAACTATATGACCTATGTCAGTTGACAATCAAAGCAGAGAACCACACTCATTATGTTCATTAGCAAGGAGTCTTCCTTCTCTTGAATGCCATGAAGGGAAACCACAACAATAGGTGCCTGTGAGCAGCTCGGCTCACATGGGCTGCTGTTCTCATGCAGTCTGGGATGTTGTTTTGCTTAAAGCTTCCTTGCCACTATTGCAAATTACATAAGATTTTATTTTGTTGTTTAAGAAGAAGTAAAAAACCTAGAAACATCTGGTGAAGACCTAAACCATGAGTAATGAAGTAATTTTCCAAGTTAATTGTTTTAAAAAATATTCTATAACATATTTTCCAACAGGAAGATCATTTAACAGTGTGCTGTTTCCAAAAGAAGCACGTATAGGAGTTAACATTTAAGTAGAGAGTCTTAATTAATAAATAATATATATTATTTCTAATAATAAATATCATTAAAATGATATTAAAGAAGCAAATAAAGGTAATTCTTTCACTCATTTACAGATTGTATTTTCTAATTCTTAAGTATGGTTATTTCTATATAGTTGTAAATAGACAATAGTGTTTACTTAGGCAAGTGTAAGATTTTTCCATCAATTTTAGAAATAGTTCTAATTTTTAGAAATGCTAAATACCTTTAATTTTTCTTTGTGATTTTTTTAATTTTAAGAAGTTAATGTACTTATTTTTTTATTTATTTATTAA
>NW_026075455.1:0-1398 GCF_014885135.2 Alexandromys fortis
CCACCTCTTACACTCTTCCATGTTCATATCACCCGGACCGATTTCCATCAGTTTGGCCTGAGCCACCTTCATAATACTGATAGATCTCTCATCGTAACTAAGGTTTCTATCCTCAAACTGTTCCAGAAGGGAACTGCCCTTTGGGATGCTTCACTTTGGAAGCACTGAAGTGCTGAAGGCAAGGGTCACTGTGAGAGGCTTTGGCAAGCTGATAGAGCCTGGAGTATTCTTCATGAAATGCCTCACTCAAGGCTGCTTCTACTCCGCTCTCCTCAGAGGCACTGGCTGTGTTTGCAATAGCTTGGGCAGTCTGCTCTTTTGCAATCACAGCGTGTTCAGAGGACAGAGGACAAGCATCGAACGCTGTGAGAGGAGGCTGCTGGAGTCTCTTGAGATGTGGAGAAATCCTGTGGCGAGGAGTTTGGGGAGGACTCCATTTGTGGGATCTTACAGGACTGCTCTTCTTCCCATCCCTCCTCCTCTTGCTCAAACCTCCAGTTACCTTCCTGAATGTACTGCCTGGGTTCCACGGACAGGGCTTCCACTTCTCCGGCCCTTTGATCAGATTCGTTAGGAGCTGCCTCTGCATCGAAGTGGGGTAGCTTGTCATTGACATACATCAAGCAATACGCACTGACATTTCTCAGAATGCTTTCTTTTTTGTTCTTTTTTTAAATTGATTTTTATTGAGCTCTACATTTTTCTCTGCTCCCCTCCCCTTCAACCCTTCCCCAAGGTCCCCATGCTCCCAATTTACTCAGGAGATCTTGTGTTTTTCTCCTTCCAATGTAGATTAGATCTATGTAAGTTTCTCTTAGGATCCCCATTGTTGTCTAGGTTCTCTGGGATTGTGGTTTATAGGCTGGTTTTCTTTGCTTTATGTTTAAAAACCACTTATGAGTGAGTATATGTGGTAATTGTCTTTCTGGGTCTGGGTTACCTCTCTCAAAATGGTGTTTTCTACCTTCATTCATTTGCTTGCAAAATTCAAGATGTTATTTTTTTCTTATGTGGGTCTTCTTGAGTAAACCTCTCAGGGGTTCAAGGGAGCCCTGCAATGAATATTGTTCATCCCTGCTTGAATTATAAAACAGCTGACAAATAGACAGATTAAGACCAGACTGTGAACTTAATTCTGACAAGCCTAAAATTGAAAATCTTATGCAATATAGAGGAAGGATATGCCTGGTCCCAGGGAAGGCATGAGCGTGTCAGGGACTGGCCTTTGAGAGAAGTTGAATAAGGGCCATAGTGGCCATGGTCACTCCCAAGGAAGGGAAGACATTTAAGATCTATTTCTTATTTAAAACTCATCAATAAAGCAGTTAGACCTGGGTGAGAAGAGGCCAGAGAGTTTACTCCCAGGGCACACACCCCATGGATGGAAACTCAGCAGCA
>NW_026075456.1:0-1387 GCF_014885135.2 Alexandromys fortis
AAACATAAATAAAATAGTATTTTGTGAATTAATTATTTTAGAAAAAAGAAGCAAAGTCCTCATTGTGGTGACATGGATACCACTAGAAACTGGGTGTTTGTAGATAGAGACATTGTCTGCTTTCTCCTTCTCTGTTAAACCCTACACCTGAAGAAGGGAGAACACTTGGCACAATGTCTGCAATTGTGAGCGCATTGAAGGTTCCCCAAAATAGCCAACTGACATTTAAATGGAAATATATATATATATATTCAATATCATACTATGTTCTTTGACAAAAGCACAAATATTTAATATTATATTTTTGAAATGATAATAAATTGCATCATATTTATGTGCCTCAATTGCTAAAGCTTGCACCTTCATTGTTTTTCCTAACAAATACTCTAAATGCAAATGGTGTCCATCATATTTCATCTTTTCCAGACCTTCCCAAGGATAATATGTAGTTACAGGCTCAACATTACTACACCATAGCACTGAGTTGGTGTGATGCTCAGTGTTTTCTTACCATCCATGAAGCTCCGGGTTCAGTCCACAACACTGAATAATAGCCAAACTAGGTTAGTGTTTATATTTTTCAAATGCATATTCTAAATAACAATATTGTAATTTTCCAAATCAGAAAATAATAATGCAGTACTGCCATCCAAACCTGATTCTGTTTAAATTTTGCCAGCTTCTTGATGCTTCATCTTCAGGAAAAGCTTGCTGTAGGTTAATGCTTCTGCTCGGGAGTGTAATATTAATGACCAAGATGTTGCCAAATCTTCCACATCAGTCACCCTTTTCCCATTTGTTTAGCATATTATAGTCATGCATTTAGTGTACAAGAATTACTCATTTCAATTATTTAGTGTATAAGAAGGAAAAATATCATAATTATGTAACCTGCTTGTTTCTGATCAAATCCTCAGAAAACAACTGTAGCACCCACTTTTACATTTGCCTTTATTAACTATACTAATTCTTCTATTTCCATAGTTTTTAAATTCACAGGCAGTCTATTGTAAGACGGAATTTTAACTCATTTATTTATTTATTTATTTATTTATTTATTTATTTATTTATTTATCTGTTTATACCATAAACCATAAATCTATAATAGAAGTCATAATTCTTTTATCACACCCATCAGAGCTATATAAAATCATTATGTTATGCTATTCAATGAAGTTATTGAATTGTTATAATTTTGTTAAATCCTATTCCCCTAAGCAATTACCATGTGCTTTTTGCCATGTCCTCAACAAGACTTAACAATAGTTTAGTGTTGGGTACAATGTGATTCACAAGGCTTATAAAATTCCTCTCTAATGTATCAATTCTCTAAAAAGCTTCAGTCGCTTTAGCTAAAATCAGGATGTTTACAATACCCCAGTGCTAG
>NW_026075457.1:0-1428 GCF_014885135.2 Alexandromys fortis
AAAAATTAATATAGAAATAGAAGTTATAAAGCTTCGAAGCCAAAGAAAAATCTAGAAATTATTATATTACTTGAGATGCAGAAAAGGAAGGAATATCAGACAAAGGAGGGGGCACTGTGGAGGGTAAAGTTAGCAGATCTGAGAGAAGTTACAGCTGTTGACCCAGCAGGGTTTCCCAGTGTCTGTGATGTGGGGAAGGCAGATAGGGTCAGCAGGAACCTTAGACTTTGGGAGTTGGGTGGGAAAAGTGAAATAGAATGAGAAGCAGAAAGAACTTTTGGATGGAGAACTTGGAATTCAATTCAGCTATGCTGAGAGTTAACTAGAATAATACATGCATGCAATCAGACAAACACACAGACACACAATGTGAACAAGTAATTTTTTACTAGTGTAGAACTAAAAAAAAAAAACTCTCCTCTAAAAGTTTAGATTTTGAATAGCAATTAACAAACTCACCTGTTAGAGCACACAAAATATCCCAGAGTCCACAACTGGGGAGAAAGGAGGCATGCCAGGGATCTAATCTGCAACATTATATGTGTCCATTGTTGCATCTTGCACACTAGAAATTAATACGGTGCAAAATGTGTTTTTCAGATCCACGTGTAGCATTACTGATACTTTCTTGAAAAAGTCTTTGCATCCTGGACACAAAGTTTTCTACCCAGGAAGGAAGAAATGGTTTTGAATTTTATTAAGGAGACAATTTTTCTCTTAACAACTACAGTTGGTACTTTGGGGAATATTTCTGTTTCTGTGAATTATATGTGCAGCTGGTGGAGAGGCCCTGAGAAGAAACCCATACACCTTATTCTCATCCACTTGGCCTTGGCAAACATCATAATCCTTCTTGCAAAAGGATTGCCAAAGACAATGGCAGATTTTGGTTTGAGAAGCTTCCTAGATGACATAGGATGTAAGATCATTGTTTACTTGGAGAGGGTGGCCCGTGGCCTCTCCATCTGCACCAGCAGTCTCCTCACTGTGGTCCAGGCCATCATCATCAGTCCCAGAGCATCTGGGTGGAGGAGGCTCAGACCACAGTCTGCATGGCACATCCTTCCATTCTTTTCTTTCTTTTGGATACTCAACGCTTTATTAGCTATGAACCTAATCCAGTCCATCACAAGTGCAAGCCTGAATATATCACAGCTTAAGAATGGTGACAACTATTGTTACTTAATGCTAGAAAGTCAGAAAATAAAGTGGATTGTTCTCCCTCTAATGGTCCTGAGAGATGCTGTGTTTCAGGGAGCCATGGGAGCTGCCAGTGGCTACATGGTACTTCTTCTCCACAAGCACCACCAGCATGTCCTCCACCTCCAGAACGCCAAGCTTCTCTACAGAACTCCCCCTGAGCTGAGAGCTGCTCAGAGTGTCCTCCTTCTGATGCTCTGTTTTGTTTTCTTCTATTGGACTGACTGT
>NW_026075458.1:0-1427 GCF_014885135.2 Alexandromys fortis
TCTAGCACATCCTTGTAGAATTTATCATTATAGCTGACTGGAAAGATGACCTGGTTCAATCTCTTCAACTGTTTAATATTGTGTGGTGTCACATCCCCCAATTCGATCCGGCTACTGGAACAAACCAAAATGTACTCAATAAAAGATAATTAACTTGATTCATTAAGATACTATTAAAAGGGTACCAATCATTTTTGCATGACTGACAAATGCAACCCTTTCTTATTACTTTATATTCTTAAAACACTACCACTTATAAGCAAATTTTGTCGAATGTTCAACCAAAATTCTACTTAGAGCTTTTCTACAAATATACACATTTAGGGACAAAAAAAGTACACACTAACCAATAAGGCCAGAATATTATCCTTTAATAAATACTAAAACTGTTCTTCTAGTTTATAGTTAAAAAATGTAGATATAACTATTATTGATAAACAGACTGATAATATTAACAAAGGGATAGGAAATGGTACTAAAGAGGAGAATATAAATTCGTACACTATTTCTTGAGACAATCCAGCACTAAGCATTGAGAAACCTGCCCATCTCCTTTGCTTACGTAAGCAGAAAATAAGTCAATTGTGAAAAATTATTCGCATTTTATTTATTATTTGCATTTTAAGTATTGAGAACAGTGATCCAGTAACAATAACAGTGGTAAGTGATATTAAGGATTCATATTCCAGCACATCTCAGTTTCAGCATGAGAATTTCAGAAAACAGAACAAGTACATAGGGACTTCAAAAAATAAGGAATTAAAAGAGAGCTCAAGATTCACTGATAATGAAACTGTTCTGCCTTGAAAAGTAGTCCACAACATAAATTTCTAATAGCTTAAATAACTTTTACTACATACTAAAAATAAATCTGTTGAGGCAAACCCTGCTGGAAATCCACACAACAGTTCATTCCTAGTACTACCAGCACTACCAGCAGACACTGAAAACTCTTTTCTTGTGCTGGAAATCAAGCCCAGGGCCTCCTTCACGCTAGGTAAGTGCTCTTTCAGGAGCTACAACCACAGCCCCATTTACCCTCTTTTTATCTTCTGTTTAAGATTAGTTTTTATTTATGTTTATGTGAGTGTATGTATATTTGAGCCTCCTGGCCATAGAGGTGTCAAATCCCCGAACCGCCACGTGAGTGCTGGGAACCAAGTGTAGTTAGGTGCCCTTATGCTAATAACCTGTTCACAGTGGATGGCATAAACAATAAAAAGTACTAAGACAAAATAAGCATTAAGGCCGGGTGGTGGTGTCACACATCTTTAGTCGCAGCACTCAGGGGCAGAGGCAGGAAGATCTCTGAGTTTGAGGCCAGTCTGGTCTACACGGTGCGTTTCAGGATAGTCAGGACTGTTTCACAGAGAAACCTTGTCTCAAAAAAAAAAAAAGAATAAAATAAAAACAAACAAACCTCTTGC
>NW_026075459.1:0-1367 GCF_014885135.2 Alexandromys fortis
TGTTTGCATTGTATCCTGTCCTTGTGCCTTATTACTCTGTTCACCAGCTCCAATAATTTCTTCAATCATTTCAAGTCTTTTTATTATTGTCTTTATTATTGCCTCTGTTGAATCCTGAATCTCCTGACCTGCATGAGTTTCTAGTAAAGATAGTATGGTTCTTAGGAGTGCCATATTCTTCTGAAATGATAGAATATGCAAAAGAATACTAAAACCTAGTAACCAGTAAATTAAGTTATCCCCATAGTCATATAAATCTTGCATGATATAACCCATTGTATTTGAAGCCAAAACAGTAAAATTCATGTTGGAAACGAAAACTGCCATATTACCTATTATCAAGCAGGTGGTGCTGTTGCCAAGTCACTACTAAAACAGGGTCCTGTTTCAGGGTCTGCCTAGTATTTGTTAAAAACTGGGAAATGCAAGTTGCTCAACAAAGTAAATGTAATTAAATCAATTCTATACACGGAACCATAAACCCAGAATCCAGGGGTAGAGAAGAGTAACCCGGAAGCCATGTATGCCTCGACGTGACAGAGTCACCCTGAGAGGTTGCAGCTTTCGGCAACCGCGTGCTCTGGTTCACACCGCTTAAGAGCTATACTTGCAAGGGAGATTTAAAACACCTCAGAAAAGAGCAAATCACGCAGGCAAAGACTACACGGGCCTGTGGAGTTTAAATCCACGTGGGGAGGCAGACGATAGGGTGCATGGGGATTTGAAGTCAATCTGAGGTGTCTAAAGGGAAAATATAAAGAACTGCGGCAAGAAAAGCCAGTGTGTGATAATTTATACTAAACTGCTGGCTCCATGCACAAGGCACAGGTTACAAGGCCGCCTCTAAGCACAGGCTGCGGCTGAGGAAGGGAGGGCTTGCGCCAAGCCGAACTCATGGCAGGCAGCCAAGCAGAGGAAGGAGAGGTTCTAAAAGCCAAACATTCGGTGCCACATGAAGGCATAATCACAAACAATGCCACACCAGTTTGGAATTATGATTAATAGGGTGGTATTTATTTAAAGAGGAAAAAACTTACAGATCACCGTCCCAGACAACAGCCCTCTGCGCAACCAGGAAGGGAATCTAGTTGCAGGCAGAACAGGAAGTGAAGAGAGAGAGAGCAGAGGGAAGTAGCCGCTTTTTTAAAGGGAGAGAGACCATGCCCCAATGGGCTGGCGTCTCAGCAGCTATAGGCTGGAGGAGCAGAAGGACCTCCTGCAACACCTTAAAACTGTCAAAATATACTTCATATTTTAAGAATTTATGGTTGGTAATTACTAAGATAAGACTTCTCTGTGTGGAGAACTGCCCAACTATTCTGATACAGGGTCACTTTCTATGATTCTCCTATGTAGGACAAATAATA
>NW_026075460.1:0-1435 GCF_014885135.2 Alexandromys fortis
GGTTGTGAGCCACCATGTGGTTGCTGGGAATTGAACTCAGGACCTTTGGAAGAGCAGGCAATGCTCTTAACCACTGAGCCAACTCTCCAGCCCCCATGAACCTATTGTTTATCTTGATCTGTTTTTATTTCCTAAATAAACTTAAAGTGTGAACATTAAAAAAAAAAATAGTCAGGCTGGAGAGATGGCTCAGCATTGCCTACTCTTCCAAAGGTCCTGAGTTCAATTCCCGGCAACCATCTTTAATGAGGTCTGGTGCCCTCTTCTGGCCTGCAGGCATACATGCAGACAGATTATTGTATATATAATAAGTAAACAAACAAACAAAAAACCGCCGCGGCTTTAAAAAAAAGAATAGTCATAAACTGGTGGCATATGCCTTTAAATGAGTTCGAGGCCAGCCTGGTTTACAAAGTGAATTCCAGGACAGCAAAGGGTATTATACAAAACACAAAGAAACCCTGTCTTGATCCTTCACCCCCATCCCACCCTCTAGAAAGTTACCACAATAGATACCTCTTTTTTTAGTCTTGCGGGGTTTTTTGTTGTTGTAGGTGCGAGCCAACCACCATTCAGCAAGTTTGTGTGTGTGTAATAAAGAGAAAAATCCCATATGACAGAGTGTTCATCAGAAAAATATTTAAAATATCTTGCCTCATAGCAGACAAATGATAGGTGCAATAATTATATATTATGATAGGTGCAATAATTATATATTATTCATACTTAAAGGAAGAATATCCAGGTGCATAAGACTTTTCCCTATCCTCACCTTCCTCAACATTTTTTTTTTTTTTTTTTTTTTTTTTTTGTTTTTTTAGACACGGTTTCTCTGTAGTTTTTTTGGAGCCTGTCCTGGAACTAGCTCTTGTAGACCAGGCTGGCCTCGAATTCACAGCAATCTGCCTCCGAGTGCTAGATTAAAGGCATGCGCCACCACCATCTGGCTACTCTTCCTCAACATTCTTTTGTTTTGTTTTTGTTTTTTGAGACAGGGTTTCTATGAGTACCTTTGGAGCCAGTCCTGGAACTACCTCTGTAGACCAGGCTAGCCTCGAATTCACAGAGATCCGCCTGCGTCTGCTTCCGTAGTGCTGGCATTAAAGGCGTGCGCCACCACCGCCTGACTTCCTCAACATTCTTAAATCTCTCTGCTACTCACCATAATGTCCGCAATTATATGCACTTAGTTACTAATGTTCTCAGGAGTCATTCTTTACTGCGTCCTTGTCTTTGTATGTGCTTCTGCCTGGAATGCACTTTCCATTCCCTCCTGTGCTGCCTACGGGCAGCCTCCCCTTCAACTGAGCTCAGATACCTCTTCTGGTTTTGAAAGTTTCATCAGGGTTCCCTGCCCTGTGGGAAGTCCAAGGACCACCCACCTCCATCCATCCATTGCTCTTTGGGCTGACGAGGGAGGGGGACTTGACTGGGG
>NW_026075461.1:0-1402 GCF_014885135.2 Alexandromys fortis
TCTGGGGCACTCTGATGGTCTCTGTGGGCACTGTCCTCGTGTGCATACACACAGATACATGCACAGATATAATTAAAAATAAATAAGCCTTACAAAAATAAGAGTGGGCAGATCATTACATATATGAAAAATAACAAGGAAAATGTTTTGAACAATTTTATAATAATTAATTTGATGATTTATATATAATGGTTGAAATATACACATTTTGATATCTTATGCAAGGACAGATAATCTAAGTAGTCCTGTGTCTGTGAATGAAATGTAAGTGTAATGAGAAGCCTTCAGTAAATGAAATCTGCAGACCCCACATAACCACAGTGAGATCTGTTCAATATTCAAGGAAGAAATAGCGTCAACTCAGCACCAACTTTTTCACAAAGCTCAAAGAAGAGAGTGGACCTCCCCAGCACTTTATGATGCGGGCATACTTCTGCTATCACACCCAGGTAGAGCCCGGATGAAAACTCCGGGTAAAAGCACTTTCCATGCAACCGAAGACCTGCATTTCATCCCCAGAATATCCACTGAAAGACAGCCATGGCAGTGACATGCTGTAATCCCAGTGCTCTACCAAGAGATGGAAGTCGAGAAGGGAGACTCACCTGGAAGCTGCGGGCCAGCTAGCCCAGAGATTAGCACAGTGGCAGAAACAGTGAAGAGATCATGCCTCAAAACAAGATGGAAAGGGGAAGCAGGCTGCTGAAAGTTGCCCTCCACCCTTCCGCATGTGCCTGTAACGCTTGTGCCTGCATGCGCTTGTGCACCTGTGTACACACACAAACAACTCATTAAAAAAAAGACAAAAGTAAAGATAAAAATGAATAACCTTTGTAATGTGCAAAAGTTCTTAAAATTTTATAACTCAACTACTACAAAATGTGAAAAGAAAATATTTATCATGCACAAATGGGATATACTTCTGGGAATTTAAGGTTTAGCATTTTACAAGTCATCTCAATATAAGCTACCATGCTAAGAAACAAGAAACGTGTTTGGGCTGGTGACATGATTGGCTGTTAGAGCACCTGCTGCTCTTGCAGAGAACACAGGTTCCATTCCCAGCACCCACACATAGCTCACAAACATCTGAAGCTGGAGTTCCAGGGGACTGGACACCTACTTCTGGCCTCCACAGATACCAGGGGCGCATGTAGTGTACATGTATACATGTGGACAGGACTGTACTACACAGAATTTTTAAAAGTAAAGAAAGGAAAATAGACTCAAATGACTGCATTAGGGTGCATTGTCCAGTTGGTAGAGTGCTTGCCCAGCATTCACGAGGCCTTGGGTTTGCTGTGTAGCACCACACAAACTGGGCATGGTGGTACATGCCAGCATTCCCAGTATTCAGGGTGGAGAGACAGAAGGATCAAAAGTCCAAGATTATTCCTGATCA
>NW_026075462.1:0-1438 GCF_014885135.2 Alexandromys fortis
TGGAAAACAGTTACCTTTGCTGCTCACAAAGGAAGGGTGGGTGAGGAGCTTTGAGGGGTCGCCTGGGTGGGGAGCACCTTCTGGTCAACTCACTAAGTGACAGCATCACTACTGACAAAATTGACATGTGGGTCCTGTAGTGGGGTAGGAAGACAAATTAAGAAAAAGACAAAGTCTTAATCTAGCCTTCAACTCATGTAGCAGAGAATTACCTCAAACTCTGCTCCTTGAGCCTCTGCCTCCCAAGATTGGGATCACAGACAAGTGCCACCATACCCCAAACACCCAGGTCTATGATGTAATGCAAAGCACAGACAAATGTGCTTACAAAACAAAACAGACCTCCAGTTTGATTCTTTATGAACTTCAACTGCCTGTCTTTAAGAGATAGAGAAGGAATACTGCCACACTGTAAGTATGACTGGACACCTGGGAAAAGGACCTGCTAAATATTATACTGTAGTTCCTCTCTCTCTCTCTTTCTCTCTCTCTCTCTCTCTCTCTCTCTCTCTCTCTCTCTCTCTCTCCTTTTTTCTTTTTTTTCCAAAGCAGGGTTTCTCTATGTAACAAACAGCCCTAGCTGTCCTGGAACTTGCTCTGTAGTTCAGGCTGACTTCGAACTCACCTATCTCTGTCTCCCAAGTGCTGGGATTAAAGGGGGTGTAAATAGCTAAATTTTATTTTTAATCAGCAAAGCAATCATATTTTGAAATAGCACCAAGCATATACCTTAGTCATCTCTTACACACGTGTAGCTTGTATGCTTTACATATATTGTATTTTCTAAATGAGCTAACTTCAGTTTTCTGAGACAGCTGAATTTTTGTCTGGTTTGCTTGTTTTTCTGAGAGTAGCCCGGGCAAACAGTAAACTCACTATGTAACCCCACTGTCCTTGAATATGAAATTCTCCTGCTTCAACCTTGCAAGTTCTGTTTTACCACACCCAACTTTTATGAGTTGATTTGTATTTTGTGTATATAACTAAAAACTTGCAGACTTGTCCTTTCTTCTTGGGGGACAGGGATGGGGAGACAGTGTCTTGCTGTATAACTGGTCTGAAACTGTGTAGCCCAGGCTGACCTCAAACTTCTGCTGATCTGCCCAGCTCTCCCTCCTGAGAGCCAGGATTACAGACCTGCACCACACATTCAGCTGCTTGCAAGTATTTCTTGAGAAAACATTGCATTTTCTCTCTGAAATATGTATCTCTCTTTTCTAGGACATTGCTTTAGGTTATATGAAAGAAATGCTTCCTCTTCTCTAAGGTCTACCAGGCACACTGACTTGAAGAGGATCAATGGATTTTGCACCAAGCCACAGGAAAGTTCCAAAGCTCCAACCGAATCTTACAGACACAGAGTGCCCCTGCACAAACCCACGGACTTCGAGAGGAAGATACTGTTGTGGTCAGGACGCTTCAAAAAGGAGGAAGAAAT
>NW_026075463.1:0-1407 GCF_014885135.2 Alexandromys fortis
GTTAAGAGCATTGCCTGCTCTTCCAAAGGTCCTGAGTTCAATTCCCAGCAACCACATGGTGGCTCACAACCATCTGTAATGAGATCTGGTGCCCTCTTCTGGCCTTCAGGCATATACACAGACAAAATACTGTGTATATAATAAATCAATAAATATTTAACAAAAAAAACTGTTTCTTTTTCATTTGTTTTTTGTTTTGTTTTTCCAGACAAGGTTTCTCTGTGTCACAGTCCTGGTTGTCCTGGAACTCACTCTGTACATTGGTGTACAGAGTGATCCCCCTGTCTCTGCCTCCCAAGTGCTAGAATTAAAGGCGTGTGCTGTTAGGAATATTTACTAATGCGAGCTCCCTGCTGACGCAATATTTCCAATCAAGCCAAATCAAAACAAGCCGAATTAAGAAGTATCCAGGTTTAATGGAAGTTCTGTGCTCTTGGGTTGCCCCGAGGGGGAACCAGGAAGTCCGGGCAGAACACCCAGGAGGAAGAAAGGGAGACCATGTGTTCCTCTTTGGGGGGTGGGGAGAAATCACTTAAATACCCTGGGGAAAAGTTGCCCTGTCCCCACCCCCAGGGAGGGGTCAGGACCTGGCCTGCTGGGATTTGGAGTCCAGACCAGGCCGGTGGCTGGAATAGATGTGAGGGGCAGGGGCCTATGCTCCCAACTTGACACTAACATATTTCTCTTTATCTACCTTTTGCCTTGGGACTTTTTACCTTTACTTACTTTCTTGTCTCTATGTTTGGTTGGCTAGTAGCTGCCTGACTTCTTGCCCTGAGTGTGTTCTACTTTCTCCTCTTTTTTAACCTAGATTTCTCTACCTAGATATTGACCAGTCAGCTCTTTATTAGACCAATTAGGTGTGTTAGGCAGGCAAGGTGAAACAAACGCAACACGTCTTTTCTTTCTTTCCTTCTTTTTTGTTTTTTTTTGAGACAGTTTTTTTTTTTTTCTGTCCTGGAACTCGCTCTGTAGATTACAGAGATCCACCTGTCTCTGCCTCCCAAGTGCTGGAATTAAAGGCGTGCGCCACCACCACCCGGCGGAAGCAACACATCTTTACACAGCTAAAGTAATATTCCACAGCACAAGCAAATGTAACACATCTTTGCCTAGTTAAAATAGTATTCCACAACAGTTTTTCTTCATGTCCTGCTAGTATGACATTTTATTGTGTTTAAACTTTTCAGATCATGCACATTCCAATGTACTTAGAATTCAGGTCCTGCCCTTTTCTCCACTTTGTTAAAAGTCAATAAGGGGGCTGGAGAGATGGCTCAGAGGTTAAGAGCATTGCCTGCTCTTCCAAAGGTCCTGAGCTCAATTCCCAGCAACCACATGGTGACTCACAACCATCTGTAATGAGGTTTGGTGCCCTCTTCTGGCCTTCAGGCATACACACAGACA
>NW_026075464.1:0-1357 GCF_014885135.2 Alexandromys fortis
GGAATCAATGAGAAAAAGGGGGTGGAAAGATTACAAAAACCAGATGATGGGGGACTACAAAAAAGCTACTTTTGGACATACCAGGGCAGCTGCACATACGAACTCACAGTGCTTGTGACAAAATCCATAAGACCTGTGCAAGCTCAAGACAAACCAGATAACAGCATGGAGTGGGGACATGGGCACAAAGTCTCACCTCTAGCTGAGGAGCTGTTGACAGCTGATTGATGCTGCCAGAGCGTGGGTTTTCTTACAGGGTGTGACTCCTGGTAGGCCTACCACGCCACACTGGTGGTGTAGTGACAGTTCTAATTGGTCTTAATAACAAAAACTCAGAGTCAGATATTAGGGGGTGAAAACTGAAAGGTCAGAGAAGCAGAGCAAATAGCCACTAGTTCTTATCTCTAAAAAATCCTCAGACCAAAGGGGGTATCTTGTCTCTACAAGTCCTCAGACTGATTGCAACAAGTTCCTATCTCCATCTGCCTTATTTCTCTCTTGGTGTGGGAGAGTCTTTTGTTTTGTGTTGAATTCATTGGTTAATAAAGAAACTGCCTTGGCCCATTTGATAGGATAGCCCTTAGGTGGGTGTAATAGACAGAACAAAATTCTGGGAGAAAGAAAGCTGAGTCAGTCAGAGGCCATGCCTCTCCTCTCCAAAATGGACACAGGTTAGAATCCTTCCCAGTAAGCCACAGCCTCGTGGTGCTACACACATTAATAGAGATGGGTTAAGCAAGATGTGGGGATTAGCCAATAAGAGGATATAGATAACGGGCCAGGCAGTATTTAAAAGAATACAGTTTCTCTCATTTGTTTTAATAGCCTGCCTGCAGCAAGCAAGCTAGGTGCTTTGTTTACGAACTACCCAACCAGCATGGAGATCTGATCTCAGCACCAGGAGAGCCATCATTGGGGTGAGTTTCTGACCTATGGCAGCAGCCCGGGACACAGAACTCAGAAGTTCCTCATCCCCCCCCCCTTATACTTTCTGGGCTTCCTGCAGGGCCTATACTCCCTGCATACTGCCTCTCTCTTCCTATCCCACCCAGTGTGCATCCAGAAACCTCACCCCTTCTGCCTCCCTTCCTTCTTCGGGCACATAACATCACCCAGCTCAGCCCGTGTGGGCGCTGGGGCTAAATCCTGAGGGCAACCAGGCATGCGGGAGCTCCTTTGTTTCAATAGCCTGCCTGCAGCAAGTAAGATAGGTGCTTTGTTTACAAGCTACCCATCCAGCAATGTACTGACTGGGACAAGATCTTCACCAACCCCGCAACAGGTCTGATCTCCAAAATATATAAAGAACTCAAGAAACTAGACTTTAAAATGCTAATTAACCCAATTAAAAAATGGG
>NW_026075465.1:0-1427 GCF_014885135.2 Alexandromys fortis
CCCCTCCCTCTCCAGTCCAAAGAGCAGTCAGGGTTCCCTGCCCTGTGGAAAGTCCAAGGTCCTCCCCCCCTCCGTCCATGTCTAGGAAGGTGAACGGATAAAACCAGACTCTCTGATCATGGCGAACAATGAGGGCTGATGAGAAGCCAAGGACAATGGCACAGGGTTTTGATCCTACTTCATGTTCCAGCTTGGTGGGAGCCTAGCCAGTCAGGCAAAGATTTTAATTCCAAATTGAGATTCTACATAACATGTACATAGTTTCGTTTCACTTCCAGACCACATTTTCATAAATAAAATATTTTATGATAATGTCTTTCTCTATATAATTCTTAATTTATGTGCGTAAAGTAATGTCCATAAATTTCCAGAGCATAAACATTAAGTTCTTTTTAAATAACAAATATTAACTGTACAACAAGAAAAATATTTCTTTTCTGAAAGCAACTATTTTAGTACCTTAAAGTTGGTAGATCCTAGGTCATAGAAACTCATATTTATCATGGACTTTGATATGTGGGAATTACTATATTCATTTTTTACTAATTTATTTAATATTAATTTCTTAAAGGCTTTGTAAGAGATATTTTACTGGAGATACTACTAATGAAAACTTGCTTTGGTGATATTTACAGTGAAATGAAATGATTTTCTAAGAACCTCGTTTCTTTTCTAGCATAATTTACTTGTACCTCTTCCCACATGCATAAATGTTCTCTTACATAAACTATTTTGACTAACTATGGATCTGAAAATGCATCTTTATTCCTAATTTTATGCCCTCTATTTGCTACGGTCTGAACGTGAACCTTATATCTCATGCATTTAAATAAGATTCCTATTACCATAGAATTAGAAAGTGTGCTCTATGGGAGATGCTTAGGTCAGGAGGCTTTCTCTCATGAATGTATTAATGGCATTAAAGAGATCTTGGCAGAGAACGTTTGTTCTTTTTTTGCCCCTACTTTCTTCTATGCAAGGACAAAGTTCTCCTTCCTTGATTGACATCCTCAAAGCTCTCTTTTGGAAGCAGAGAGAAGAACTCACCAGACACCAGCTGTGTTGACCTGACAGCGGACTTGGCTGCTTTCAGCTCTGTGAGAGAATCAATTTCAGTCCTTATTTTAATAAACCACACATTCTGTACTGTTTTGTTATAAGAGGACAAAACGGAACAAGGTATCACTGCTTTATCCCAATTTCAATAGAGCTGTCGCTTCATAATTTCACTGGGCTATTATCATTATAAAAGAAATACAGCAAAGACAGAAAAAAACCCTAGACAGATGCAAACGAATGGTCTCCCAGCATTCATATGTACTCCCAAGCAGTAGACAAAAATGACACAAAGCCTGGAAACTACAATCAGGTATATATAAAGGAGCAATTGTCTATAATAGTCTTGGTAACAATGAAAAATATAGAGA
>NW_026075466.1:0-1429 GCF_014885135.2 Alexandromys fortis
GAGACAGGGTTTCTCCATAGCTTTTTGGTTCCTGTCCTGGAACTAGCTCTTGTAGACCAGGCTGGCCTCGAACTCACAGAGATCTGCCTGCCTCTGCCTCCCCATAATTTTTGTCTGTGTTAGCCATGTGGCTTGGTACCTTTTTTGGAGAGGCAGTCACATCTTGCTTGCTCTGTGTCTGGCTTCCTCTGTGTCTTGGTGACAACTGCAGACTGAAACTTCCCTCTTCCCAGAATTCTTGTTGCCCCACCTCTACTTCCTTCCTGGCTACTGGCCAATCAGCATTTATTTAAAATACAAGTGACGGGGTACAGACCATTGTCACACAGCAGGTGTGGCCTTCTGGAGGAAGTGCGTCATTGGGGGTGGGGTTTGAGGTTTCACCTTTTCTCCCTCTCAGCCTGAGGATCAGGATGTAGCTTTCAGCTACCACTCCAGCACCGTGTGGGCCACCATACTCTTTCCACGATGATAATGGACTGAACCTCTGAAACCGTAAGCCAGCCTCCATTAAATGCTTGTAAAATATATTGTAAGAACTGCCTTGGTCATGGTGTCTCTTCACAGCAACAGAACAGCGACTGAAGCATCGTCTTTAAATGAGGGAGTCCCACAGACTTCCACTGAAAATACATTGGATGTGGAAGATAATTTAAGGGCTGACAATTTCCATATGCTGTCTCACCACACAGAAATGCACGCTCCTCCATCTATTCAGATCTTCTTTTATGTAATTCTTAATATAGATGCACCCGAGCAAACTGGGAAAATCCATCCACAGCAGAACTTGAAGAACATTCTGAATGACGTGTGAGGATAAGGAGTGTACAGAATCACACGGTGGCTGATGCGGGCCCAGTGCACCCAAGGGAGGCACGCAGCCTGTTGCAGGAAGGTGAAGCTGAGTGAGAGAATGTCACAAGGCCAGTGGCTGCTGTGCTCCATCTGTTTCGTGGTGCTTGTCCAGCGATTAGCGCTCTGTGACAATGTGTCCCGCACAGGCTTTGCCCGTGTTTTCTTGGGCACATTGGGCTCCAAGCTCTTGTCACAGAGCATTAGCCTCATGTGGAGAGACACTGCAGTGTCTCTGGTGACATTGTTGGACCCGTCCCGATGTTCCAGCTACTGTCTCTGGTACCTGCTAATATCTCAATACTTGTTGAATTCATAAATCTTTTGTTCAATGTATGTACTTTATGATGAATTTTGCTATAGACATATTTAAAGAAAACATTTCTAGGGGGCTGGAGAGATGGCTCAGTGGTTAAGAGCACTGGCTGCTCTTCCAGAGGTCCTGAGTTCGATTCCCAGCAACCACATGGTGGCTGACAACCATCTGTAATGAGATCTGGCACCCTCCTCTGGCGTGCAGGCATACATGGAGGCAGAATGTTGTATACTTAATAAATAAATAAATCTTTAAAAAAAA
>NW_026075467.1:0-1369 GCF_014885135.2 Alexandromys fortis
GATAGATAGATAGATAGATAGATAGATAGATAGATAGATAGATACATACATACATACATACATACATACATACACACACAGATAGATACATAGATAGATACCAGTTTCTTTGTGGATTATAGAAAGACAGAGTTCCTTAAACTCAACAGTATTTATTAAGCACATGTAGTGTAAAAGGTGTGTGCATGGTGGTGAGAGATTCTTAAAATGATGTCCCTGCTGTAATGGACCCACAAGGCAGTGTGAAAAACAGAGTCAGTTCAGAGGACAAAGGATGAGTTCCAGCTTCTGGAAGATAGGCTTTGAACTCAGCTTTGCAGGAAATGGTAAAAAACAAACAACCAAACAAAACAGGATCACAACAGAACAGGTGAGGCACAGTTGGATGCAGGGATCCTGGGGAGCAGGTAACAGAGGAGAGGCAGACGGGGGGCCATGGATATGCAGTTGGGGGTTGGTATGCAGAAAGAGAACAGAGTCGCTGAGGTTTCTAAGCAGAGGAGCAACAGGTCAGGCTTTGGGTAAGCGGATGGCTTGAGTACTACTAAGTGGAGAGGCCAGCAGGAAAGAGGCCAATGAGGAAGGCCCCTTTAATAACCCAGGGAAAAGATAATGATGGCCTGAATTTTGAAAGCTACTATTAAAAAGGAGGGCACAGATAGAAGTGGCTGTCACTGGTTCCTATGTGAGCTGAATTACTGCTTTGCTTAAGAAAACCAGTTAGACTCTAGCACAGACTGAGAAGTAGAAAATATAACAGTAACAGATTTTATGAAATAAAACAGATGGGAACTGAGGAACTAAAACTAGTTGAACACACAATAATAATGAACTTCTTATATGTATAATATTAATAGAGACAGCTTTATTTTTGCCAAATGTCATCTGGAAATGCACTGTGCCCAAAGACAGGATAGGCGGCCACAAACAACCTTCATAAAGACAAACATAGTTGGGTGAGGTGGTGCACGCCTATAATCCAGGCACTCAAGAGGCTGAGGCAGGAGAATCTACACAATTTATAGGCCAGCCTGTGCTATGCAGTGGGTTCAAAGCCAGCCTGGGCTTCATAGGAAAAGCCTTTCTCACCTTCACCTTCCCCAAGTAAAAGAAATACAGCTACGACTAGAGGCATAGCTCAGTGATAAAATGTTGACCCAGTATGTGCAGTGCATAGCTCAGTGGTAAAATGTTGACCTAGTATATCCCATGCCCTGGGCTTATTCTTGAGCACTAGAAAAGGGGTTGGGGGATTCCAAAGAAATATGGTCATCAGCTAAATAGTGGAAGGGCAATTTACACAGCAAGATCCTCTCTCTCTCTCTCTTTCTCTCTCTCTCCCTCCCCCTTCCTCCCTCTCTCCCTCTCT
>NW_026075468.1:0-1431 GCF_014885135.2 Alexandromys fortis
AGAAAGAAAGAAAGAAAGAAAGAAAGAAAGAAAGGAAGGAAGGAAGGAAGGAAGGAAGGAAGGAAGGAAGGAAGGAAGGAAGGAAGGAAGGAAGGAAATAAAAAGCCTCCCATAGAAAGAGGAGAAGGCCTTAAATTAGACAATGCTTCTGACCAGTTGGCTGGAGTCGAGAGCACCCTGCCATAGGATTTGGCATGGGAGGCTATGGAATGTCACTTGCAAAGCCAGCTCTGCCCTATAGGATATATGAAGCAGGCTCCCTACTTCTCTAGGGTTTGCTCACACATCTCCCAACAAAGATTTTTAGGCTGTCTACCCCACAAGCTTTTTCTGGGCCCTGTTCCTTAATAACTTGAAGTACATTTTTAAAAGCAGAGAAATTCAAACGAAGAAAATGAAAATTAGCTCTTATCCAGGGCTTATCATTTTAAAGGTGTCTCTGTGTCCTTTCTATATGTAATTATTTACTTACCTGTAAATACAGCCAGATGTAACTATGGTTGCCATTTTTTTAAATTTTCACTTGGCAGAACACTATTTTGTGCTTTTAAATATTTTTGCATCTATTTTAGTGTGTGGATGTGTGCACATGTGTGCGTTGCACAACACACATATATGCATGCGCATACCACTTTACATAAGGAAGTCATAGAAGATCTTCCAGGAGTCAGTTCTTTCCTCCTGTTATGTAGGTTCCAGGGACTGAACTCAGGTCATCAATCTTGGAAGCAAGTGCTTTTGCCTGGTGAACTTTCTCCCCAGTGCTGTTTTGTGTTTCTTAATGCAGGGATGCAAGGGATCCGTATGCGTACTCACCTCTGACTCATACTGGCTCCTACTTCCTCCCTGAGTATGAGTCAGGCCCACCTCCTACAAATCCCATCATGCCCTCTGCTTCCAATACTTAAACTCATATCACAGTAAGGTTATTCTCATCATATCCCTTTGGGCTATGGGCTATTCTCCCAACCCTGTGATTCTTTTCATCACACACATCTTGTGATTCCCCTACTGTCATATTATCCAGATCAGCCCCTCCAAACATAGGCCGGCAAGGCTCCGCTGACGGGTCTTCTGAGGAACCACACAGAGATGGCGAGTGAGCTTAATTAATGGAACAACGATATCCTGAAGGGTTCTTTCTGCACTGAGTGGAAATCTAATTATTTGACCATCACACAGAACAGAGGCTGGGATCCAACTCCTCCTCTGCTGCCCTAAAATTGAAGAACTTGTCACTGTGGCTCTCTGCTGGTTTCCAGTTAACCCAAGTGATGGAGGTGGGTCTTGTAATAATAAAGAAACTGCTTCGGCCCTCATAGGACAGAAAATTAGGTAGGCGGAGTAAACAGAGGAGAATGCTGGGAAAAAGAAGCTGAGTGAAGGAGTCGCCATGATTCTCCCGCTCCAGACAGACGCAGGTTAAGATCC
>NW_026075469.1:0-1426 GCF_014885135.2 Alexandromys fortis
AAGATACTTTCCTGCTCCCTCTTTTATTATTTATTTTGAGGTGGGGTTTTATTAAGTTGCCCAGGCAGGCTTTGAGCTTGTGACCCTCCTGCCTCGGCCTTCAGGGTAGCTGGGTTTATGGCCTGTGCCATCAAATTTGGCCATTCTTTTATATTTTTATAAGTAGATACATAACTATATACATAAGTATATATAGTACCTAAATGAGTTATGTATGCAAAAACAACTATATTTACTTTTTAGATAATCAAGTGTCAATTAACTGTGCATACTAATTTTTTATTGAGATTTTTGTTGATTATCAAAATGTGCAAAAAGAACATGGATATAGAAACTTAATAAATATGATAAATTCTTAATTCTCACTCATTTAAGTTCATCGATATGGTACATGCCTTTAATACAGCATTTGGGAGGCAGAGGCGAGTATAACCAGGCAGTCCTGGTCATGGTGTAGTCCCAAACCATCGCCACTGTCTCAGCTCCAGCCTCTCCTGCCAGAACGACTGAGGCTCTCTATGAGTTTGATCCTAGCCTGGTCTTCATAGCAAGTTCTAGCTCAGTCATGGTAACACAGTTAAGACTGTCCCAAACAACAGCAACAACAACTTCAAAACAAGGGCTGGAGAGATGGCTCAGAGGTTAAGAGCACTGGCTGCTCTTCCAGAGGCCCTGAGTTCAATTCCCAGCACCTACGTGGTGGTACACAGATATCTATAACTGTAGCCACATGGAATCTGATGCCCTCTCCTCATGTGCAAATAAACAAATAAATCTATAAAATCAAAATAATGATTTAATACTCTAATTATATTAAAGGTGGAGGGAAAGGAAACCAGAAGGCTGAGTATGATTGTCTTAGTTAGGGATTTCTTGCTGTGAAGAGGCACTATGATCCTGGCAACTCTCCCTCTCTTTAGTTTTTCAGGACAGGATTTTTCTGTGTAGTCTTGGCTGTCCTGAATCTCACTCTGTAGACCAGGTTGGCCTCGAACTCACTGATATCTTCCTGCCTCTGCATTCTGAGTGCTGGAATTAAAGGCACACACCACCACTGCCTGGCAACTATTATGAAGTAAAACATTTAATTGGGGATGTCTTACAGTTCAGAGGTTTAGTACGTTGTTGTCATGGAGGAATCATGGTGGCATGCAGGCAGACATGGTGCTGAACAGGAAGCTGAGAGTTCTACATTTGGATCTGCAGGCAGCAGGAAGAGACAGCTACACTGGGTATGGCTTGAGTATCAGAGACCTCAAAACCCACCCTCAGTGACACACTTCCTCCAACAAGGCCACACCTTTTAATAGCGCCACTCCCCATGGGCCTATGGGGGCATTTTCTTTCAAATCACCACAATGATGAAACGATAGTAATTACTGCTGGCTCTTGCCCAGGGTTTACTATGAGCTGGGCAGACACTCTT
>NW_026075470.1:0-1401 GCF_014885135.2 Alexandromys fortis
GGCTGGTAGAAGTTTGAGAGCTCTGCCCTCCCTCTGCTTGCTGCCTTCTCTTCAGGAGTCTTGTTATCCGCCCCCCCCCCAGTGTGTGTATATGGATTTTGTTGGTTGTCACACTGGTGGGAATTGGGATGGAGTACCGCTGGTCTCAGTGGCCAGGACGATGCTGGACAGCTTGCAGAAGAAAGTAACCCGTATGCTGCTGGTCTCTCAGGGAGGTGAAATTATGAGCTTAGATCCTAGCTTCTTTTTATATGCAGATACAAAGCATTGTTCACACAATTTTAATATACACCAAGCCTTCTAGAATCGCAACCTCACGAGAAGTCAGAAAACCAGAGCTTCGTGAGGTCAGAACTCACTTCTGCTGACTCCAAGTGGAGTTCCCAGATCAACGTTACATCTGCATTAGCCTGCATCTGAAACCCGCCCAATAAAAGCTCTTTCCGTCTGGCAGTGCTAGGGCTTGACCTTGGCCCTTTAAACGTGTTAAACACATGTTCTGCCACTGACCCATGACCCCAGCCCCTCCGTCACAGTGGCTTTTATATGAGTATTTTTCACCAGCCCCCTTTGTGAATGTGACTGAGCATCTATACAATGTAACATCTGTTTGCTTAAATAACAAATTATTTCTTTGTGTCAAAGTTTAGGGATCTATTATACCAGTTTTAAATGTATCTGAAGTTAATTATTCATGATTAGAGACACCAAAGGAACATTCAAACTGTTCTCAAAAGAGATGTCTTAAGTTTCTTCATCCTGATGGTGCTGTAAAAGGCCCTGACAAAAGCCAGTTAAGCAAGAAGGGGTTTATTCCAACCCATAGTTCAAGGATCTAGTCTGCCATAGCAGGGTGATGTGGGATGCCCTTCTGTATGCTGTGAATGTGGTTTATTTCCATTAGCTAATAAAGAAGCTGATTTGGCCAATAGCCAGGCAGGAAGAGTCAGGCAGGAAATCCAAATAGAGATCCAGGCAGAATGAAGGTGGGGTCAGGGAGATGCAAGTAGCTGCCAGGAAGTATGATGAGGGGTAATAAGGTACAAGCCTAGTGGTAAAATATAGACTAATAGAAATGGGCTAATTTAAATTGTAATATCTAGTTAATAATAAGCCTGAGCTAATAGGCCAAACAGTTTATAATTAATATTAAGCCTCAGAGTGGTTATTTGGGAACTGGAATGTAGAAGAAAAACCTCCAGCCACAGCAGGTAATCAAAAGGAGGAGATAGAGCTGGATACAGGAAGCAAAGAGAGGGACCCCCGGACTCTATCAAATACATATGACCAGCCAGGAAATGGCTCCATCCACTTTTAGGATAGGTTTTCTCACCTGGATTAACCAATAAGCTTCTCCCAGGTGTGCCTGGTATCGAAATCTCATCAGGATGTGGTCTTACA